>NC_056737.1:915167710-915312710 GCF_019279795.1 Protopterus annectens
AATTTCTGCATAGACACAAACATGGTGTATACAGTGTCGTTCATGTTTTTGTTTGTTTCTTTATGAATGGAAGAAAGTATTGCAATAACAAGAACTTCTTCTTTCTACAGGTTTGTATGAGTCTAATAAAGCTACTCCATTACCTAGCACATTCTCCACTGGGTTCAGTGGCCCTTTTGGATTTTCAGCCAAGGCAGTTTGTTTTAGTGGATGGAAACCTGAAGATAACAGATATTGATGATGCCACTACTGAAGAACTCACCTGCACAGAAGACAGTGACTGCAAATTAGAATTCCCAACAAGGAATTTTACTCTCAAGTGTTGCCCTAATGGAAAGTGTCAAGGAATCAATGCTAAAAGGAATATATACAATGCATTCCGGTAATATCAGAGCTACTGATTTTATAAATGTGTATTCTTACTCAAAATTGATATTACTGCTTTAGAGCAGTTAAAGAGCAATTTTTGTTTGAAATGATTGCTGACTTAACAAATGATTATGGTAGTGTGCTGATAACATATTTTATCCTGTTGGCCTGAGCTGATTTTGTTTTTATCTTTGAAAAATCACTTAACCACATCAGTGTTTTCAGTTATACTTGGAAAAGTTCTAAGCACAAACAACTTTCTAAATTCTGAGTGTTATTTTGCCTCTGTAGCTGAAAAGAGAGTTATTTCATCTTGTAAAGTGCCGATTTGCAGAATTCTAATGCTATGTTTTGACATTGTTTCAGATCATTGACTGAACCATGTCAACGAAAAGTGTGGAATTTTCAGGTATGGAACTCCAAGCCGTCATGAAGTTCCTCTTCCTGCAAAAGAAAACCACGAATGTACTATGATGCAAACATTGAGTGACAAGTGCCCTTCTTACTCAACTGTGAAGAAGTGGTGTGCAAGCTTTCAGTGTGGAGATTTCGAGACCAAAAATGCAACAAGGTCTGGGAAGTCTCAGACAGTGTCAACTCCTAAAATTGTTGACTATGTCAATTACCTGATTTGGCAGATCAGTGAATACTGGCTAAAACAGTTGCTGAAACACTATGGATATCCAGCGTATGTGTTGGGTTTCTAATCCATGAGCAGCTGGGTATGCAGAAGCTGTCAGCCAAGTGGGTGCCCACATGTTTGAATGCTGATGAAAAAAGATGTCATGTGAACATTTCCATGTTGATTTTGTGGCATTTTTGCTGAGCTAGTGCCAACTTTTTGGAATGACTAGTTACTGTTGATGAAACATGATTACACTGCTATGATCGTGAGACAAAGCAACAGTCCATGCAATGGCGGCACTCGGGTTCACCAAGGCAAAAGAAGTTCAAGACCCAAAAGTCAGCAAGAAAGGTCATGGCCACAGTGTTTTGGGATCAGAACATGTTGTAATGACTGACTATCTTCCAGGGGACCAGACAGTTAATGAAGTGTACTACTGTAACTTGCTGTGCTGATTAAAGGAGGCATTAAAAGAAAAAAGGAGAGGGAAGCTGCAGAAAGGAGTTCTCTTTTTGCAAGACAATGCACCTGTTCATAGGGCTGGCAAAACGATGGATATTTTGACGAAATTGGGGTTTGAGTACATAGACCATCCACCCTACTTGCCAGATCTTGCTCCACCTAATTATTTCATGTTTCCAACCCTTAAAAAGAGTTTGAAAGGGTGGCAATTTTTGAGTGATTCAGAGGTGATTGCAGCAGTGGAGCAGTATTTCAGTGAGCAGACTTCAGACTTTTTTTTGGCAGGGTTGCAGAAACTTCAGACATGATCTGCCAAGTGTGTTGAACTTCAGAGTGAATATGTTGAATAACTTGTAAGCTTCATGGGTCCATGTCATTCTGTTCTTTTCAGGCTTAGAACTTTTCAGTAGCCCCTTATACTAAACCTTTATAATTAACAGAATAATTAAAACAAACATGATTCCATGGTTTACTACCCCATAATGGTCACTTGGAGCAGCAAAATTAGAGTAGAGAATAGGAAGGACTAAATGCTGTATTAGTATTAGATTGTCAAAGTGACTCCCAAGCATAATTGTGATACTTGTAACTGTGAAAAAAGCTGTCAAATAACAGGTGCACAGTGAATGTAAAGAACTGTTATTCTGTTTTAAAGTTGTTTCTTGAAGGGTGGGGGGGCAAGTCCCCTGCACTTACCCAGTGTGGATGGGGCTATATCCATGCATGCACCTAAACTCCAAGATGGGTATACCTTGGAGAAAAGAGAGTACTCTGGAGCACATCGATTTTGGGCTTAGTATATGCAATTCCCCATTTTCACACATTAAGTCTACCATTTGAATGACTCATATTTTTAAGTCTTAGCATTTATTTATTTTATTTATTTATGTACGTTTTGCTGACTGTATTAATCACGCAGGACTAGCAGCCTCTTTTTCAGGGGAGACCCAAAATAGGATTCGTACTAACTGGGGAAAGGAGGAATTTGGCCAGGTCGCTGGCAGAAGTGCACTACTCTTTTTCATAAGTGTTTGTCATTGGATGTTTTACGTTCACCTATGCTACGATCAGTGCAGGTAGGTGGGACATCACTTTAACATCTCATGTGAGGGAAGACATACTCAGGAGTGCAGGATCTCCCTCCTGCTGTGCTGTCGTATCACTACTGGAAAGTTAATCCAAACATCGGGTTTAAGAATAGAACTCATTGTCAAGGGCAAGTGTGCGACCTGTTGAGGCATTTATGTGGACAAAAACTGTTATTATTACAAGTGATATGTTGTGAATATGATTTCCAAATGAAGAATTAAAAAAAAATCCTAAAAAATCTAAGATGGAGACAAACAATTGTGTTGGATACTTGCGGCCCAGCACCTACATCCCAGCTGACAAAATATACCAAAAAGGGCCACTGTGTGTCTTTTATTTATCAGTTCAGTGAATCTATCTTCAGTAACAGACCATTTTGTAGAAATTTGCAAACTTACCTTGACATTGTAAGAATTCTTCCCATTTACTGAGAAGCAGTGACCTTTTAACAATCTGTAATATCTCTCTATAGATACATCTCTCTCTCTCTCACTTTCTCTCTCTATAGATATGTATATATGTGTGTGTGTGTGTGTGTGTATATATATGTATATATATATATATATATATATATATATATATATATATATATATAGATAAATGAAAAGCTTTCTTTGTTTTCTTTTATTTTATGTATAAAACTACACATTTTGCATTTTCATGTTCACTATCATAACATAAAAAGGTTGCTTAAATTTATGATGTTCTTTTGTCTCCAAGTACTTGTTATGGCTACCCTGGCTGTACAAATGCTATCCATTTTAAGTTAGGGAATTAACATGTACAATTGTTCTTTTCTTCCTGAACTGGACTATTGTCAGCGAATAATTATTTTGATCTCAGCAATTTAACACTGCCCAACATAACTGCTTTCTATGCAATATAATGTTTATTCCACAAATTCCCACAGAAGATGAAAATCCAAATGTGCCATGTTTTCCTTGGTCATTTTCAATTCAAAGTATTTTTTCTGCATAGAATTACTAAATTGCAGAGAAACAGATGGTAAAATAGCTTGATTTTTCTATGAAGTGGGCCTGTATTTTAGACTTGTGTCATGAAATTAATATTATGGGGAAAATACACATGCTGGCAATGTAAAATTAGGTATTTTAGCTCTTCCATAATATGCACTTTGTTATGAAGGCAAAACTCAGGGGACTTATGATACTATATGTACTGCTTATACATTATTTTCTTTTATAGTACATATAAAAAAGTACTGAAAAGTCTGATGAGTTTGTCAGACAAAGTAGTTTGTTTTGCTAGCATGTGCATTTATTTATTTACATATTTATTTATTTATCTTTGAAGATCATTTAAGTTTTCTGGAATGATTCATCAGTTACTTTACTTGAAAATGTTTAGTTATCTGTCATTTTACTTGTTAAAGTTTGTATTCATTGTTAACGTGCACAGAACTCAGCATGTTGTGTGGGAAGAGGCCACACTTAGGCATGTTGCAATTCATAGCACCCACTAGCTGTACTGAGCAAGTAAAACATATTCACATGTAACATATCACCTATCCCTAGCTAACCAGCAGCTGACAGACTGTCTTTGAGTGGGCAGAGGTATCATACAGGCACTGGCTGGTATGTATTGCCCATGAGCAGGATCAGGACAAATGCATGGACTTTCTATACTGGTTCACAGCACTTACTATCTTAGTTACACAAACCTTTCATTGACTAACAGCTGATACCTTTGACATATCACAGGTGTCAGCCTGTGAAGTAGTCAGTTCTTTCTTCAATACACTACTTCAGCATAGATAAGGGAAGTAGGCAGGATAGATCTGTAACCTTGGGATAAGGATTGTCTCTAAGAGCTAGGTCAGTTGGACTTGGGAGTAAAGCATGCTGAGCATACACTATGGCAGGGCAAGGCATCACTCCCCTTGCCATGCTCCTCCCTCTTGGGGTGGCCAGAGGAACAGCAACAGCAACTCTGGCTGTGTATTGTGGCCTTCCTGTGAATCTTCTTGGAAGTGATGGGGGCTGGTCCTGCATCATCAGGCAGCTAGCAGCTGACTTAGAACTGGTGTAGATCAGGGAACTCTGACTATTTAATTAAAGCAAACCATTACAAAGGCATGAGACAAGTGTTGCTGCAATGTGATTTCTACCTAATGCTCAACTATTAAAGTGAAGAAATTCAGTGATGCACAGGTAAATGGAGGGTGTAACTATGACTGTTTTAAGATAGTTTAATACCTCATCATCTAATTAGTGATGCACATGAATGGATGAACAAAATTCCTACTGGCCCTATGTACTATCTCTTGAAATCACAGCTAAGGGATTGGCCTTGGCAGAATCAGTGGGTAACAAAGACCCTGTTGAGCTTGGCTCTAGTGTGGCACTGTGAAGCGACATGAGAGATACAGAATAAGTGGGAGGCCTTTCCCACCAATGAATACCACTACTTTTATCATTTTTTCACTTACTGTGTGAGGTGGTGGGGGTGAGCCTGTATAATATATGGGAATGACCCCTTCTGGGGACAGTGTTAGGTGGAGAATTTGAGTGAGACAGGGCACCTGCCAAAGAGTAATGCTGGTGGCCTAAGGTGAGCTCAGGGAGGACAGAAACCTCCCATGGAGTAGAAGGGAAAAAGATCTTGATTTTCAATTTGAATGCAGATTGTGAAAAATGAGGCTTCATGATCATTTTGGCTTTTTCGGTTTTAAGCAGGAGGTGTCAGAAAAGTTGCCACAGTGATAACTGGCTTGTGGCAGCCAAGCATTCATATCAGTGTTGCTTTTTGATCCTTCAATATCAGCTTTTCATATCATTATGAAGCAAAATTCACCATGCATCGGATTGTTCACCCACTAACAGGGAACATGAGTTCGGATTAGGTTATTGTGAGATGGTTTAGTTTAACCCTTCTGATGATGTGTTTTTGCAATAGTAATCTTGCTCAGAATGAGAGGAACTGCAGATTCAGACATTTGGTGTATATGTTTCTTGAACACACCAGAGGAAAGAACCATCAGCATGTGTGACTTCAGTAACATTGCCCACCTTACCATAATAATGGATGTTGTAAATTTCCCAAACGTGGCAAAAAAGGCCGCACCTGGTGCTTGTGGACTGTGTTACCTCAGTAGGAAAGACTGCCATTATGTCAGCTGCCAACAACACACAGGGGTTTGATAACCAGTGTGTCTGCATAACACCCTGGCAGTCCCCATGAATTCTACGTTTGGCATACAAGCAATCTATTTCCTCATTTCCGACACAGTGAAATTTCACAAGTCTGTGTAGTTGGTAAGTGCAGGCACTGTGCTCATCAGATGTGTACAGTGCTAAAAGCAGTACTTACAAATACCTATCCCACCCAAATGTTACTATTGTGTTACAAGTGTCAGATAGCAGTTGGAGCAGTGGTTAGTTATGCCTGCACAGAACCCACTCAATATGGTTGAAGAACAGTATAATACCACCCATGTGCAAACCAGAAAACAATGTGAAACATGTGATCAGCCTGGTGAAGAACAACTTCTGTTGTCAGGATACAAAGTAGGGCACTTCAGTATTCAGATGCCACATCCTGCATATTTATACAATGCTGCATGCTACTTAACATGGTTACCAGGAAGCATGCACATCAGCCATCTATGTCATACAGAACAAACATAATGCACATAGTGTTGGTTAAATGCTATACTGGGCAGTGAATGATTGAATCATTCTGTATATCAGACATTTCCACATACAGTGCATAGGAGGTTAGGTGCTCTGGGACACAATCATCATTATTTACAAAGAAGCCAATGGATACATGTACATGCGGCATGATGTCACAACCTTGGTGGGTTGCCATGTCACTGCAGGTAGAGATGAGGGTCTTATAGCAAATGATACTCATAGACATTGTTTTCTGATTAGAGGGAAGTTTGGAACCATGGGACCATAACTAAGGTGCTGCTAAGTGACATAGCCTCCCATTGCACTGCTGTGGCAATTGGACCTGTAAGGAGTCTGCTGTTGCGGTACCCTTTTCCCTGGATGGTGTCAGGTGCCTCTACCCATGGTGTGTGATGGTGTAGTAAGTCGCCCCTTGACCTGCAGAAACAGACTGCGTATCTTACAATAGCCTTCCTGTATGAACATCTCATTAACATACTGCAACCCCGACCACAGACAACACTGCTAGATGGGTCACTAATGTTTACACTAGCTATTCTCTGCTCAAAGATGGATATTATTGATACATTTTATATTATTTTATTGGCATTTGTTTACTAGGAAAGTTCAACTGAGTAAGGAATCCATTTTCAATGAAGGCTCAGGGAGAAAAAGCTCCACACTGGTACAAAATGTTACAGTAATACATATATTATTGCAGTAATGGACTATTTAATACAGTTTTATAATGGTAAAAACAATGCTTCGTTAGGGAAAAAAACAAAGACAGTGTACTATTTACATATATTGTACATGCTTATATAATGGGAAATTTAATGAAGTTATGCTGTGATAAAATAAATTCTTGGTTAAGCAGAATATGAAGTAAGTGATCTATTGACATATTTGTCAAAGAGTAACATTTTAATAGTTACGGTTTTAGATGTTAAAAGGTTGTAGACCGTAGGAAGGCACAGGGGATGTAAAGAGAGACTGTGTAGGAGTTAAGAGTAGCAGCAGGGTGAAAAATCTCATCTTAAGTGTGGGGGAGGAGTGGGGCTTTAACCTGGAGGAGAAGAATGGGAGCAGAGCCATGTACAGGCTAAGAAATTGTTAAGATTGTTTGAAGCTGAGGAAGTGAGGTAAAACCTAATTCCTCTTCCAGCATTTAGCAGCTAAGTATGACAGACACATATGCAACCATAGCCGTCATGAGACCCATCATGGCAACGTGCCTGAACTCCATGGTCTTACCACAGCAAGGCAGTGCTGAGTGACATTCTCAAAGAAGTCATACATGGCATCAGTTATCCATGCTAGCATGAATACCAGCAGAGTGTGCCTACATGACAGCCCTGTATTTATGCTGATTAAGCCTAGGCACCGCCTGCATAACAGGGGCCGGCTGTGACAAGTGATAGTGCTGGAGCTCTTGATGGGCTACCTTACATTTCATATACACACATAGGAGCAGTGCACTTCAACATAGGATGCAGTGCGCTGCAATGCTGGTGCAAGCACAGAGAGAGCAGTGCTGTTCCTGTTAGCCTTGCAAGAGGCTCCACAGTGGGGATGTGAATGTTTATGCTTTACAATCTATAGGCCAGGTGTGGCTGAGGCTATATGTTCACAATGAACAATGGGTGAAGGGCTGCCAAGGAAAGAGTAAAAAAACAGTGTCTGTGAGTTATCTGACTGTGACTCGGTGTGTGTCTTGGATCATTGTCATACCCTGCATAGGTGCTGACATCAGCCTATAGTCCTGATGCAGCTTGTCCAAGTGTTGCATAACAGTGGCGCATGGTATGTTAGCACACAGCACAAGGCAGTGCACAGTGAATCTGAATACCCATACTACATGTAAGGCCTTGTGTTGTGCATGCAAACAGTGGTACAAAATATATAGGTATAGAACAGACACATACTTATGCTGCCATTTATGTGTGCCTGCACATGTGCTTATAAAAATGTATGCAATAGTATTTGTGGTCTGTCTATACACCGTATGTGGACTAACGCTGCTGCTGTATATGCATTCAGTATGGTTCCTAACCTGTTATATCTCCCTCTGAGATATAAGGTTTGGCTACACCCAAAACCCATGCTCACTCCAGATATGACACCTGTGCCTTTAATATCTCCATACAGAACTCCTACTTGTCAGCTGATATTGTGGTGCAAGGTTGCCCCCATTGCCCTTCTGTGGCTACCTTCTCAGTGGTATACTGCATTTCTTCTTGAAATTCAATCTGATCATGTTGGGGACATGTCTGAGACATTGCTAGGTGTGTAACTGTACCAACCTGCAGCATTTTGTTGTCCTGATGCCTTAAGCAGGATGTCATTCTCAACTTGGCTGAAGTTGTCTAAACTCTGCTATCCATCCCCCTTGAGGACATGATGACACTCATGGAAACAAGAGAAATAGCCATGGGTCAGAGACTGCTGAAGCCAATAGGCTACTAAATGCAAACAGTGGTCTTCTATAGGTATACTCTGCATTACAGGGTTGGACAGAGGTAGCAACACGGTAGATGCCATTATATGCCATGCTAAGGATAGTAGGTCACTCTGTCGACACTACAGGCTAGTGTTAAGCACAGGCATGTATGTATACAGCTAGAGTGGCTGCCTCACAGAGGACCACATGATGTGCATGGTAAGGCTGGGCTTCACAGGCAGCATATATAGAGGCCATCTAAGGGGTCACAGCTGACAGTGAGCTAATGGGCTATGATCCTGAGGTTACAGACATGGATGCTCACTACAGATGCCCCTGCAGAATGTGAATCTGTGTAAGACTGGATTTTGTAGTAATAAGCAGTCCTAGTATTGGGCTGCCTTCCCACAGTTATAGTATAGATATATAAAGGGTCTATATTGCAAGCTCAAAAGCCCTAATAACCGAATACAAAAACGCTGACACATATTCCGTGAACTGCGAATATACTGAACGCCCTAAACCGTGAAATTCAAAAGCTCAAACCATCATACTTACCCCACCCCACCACCTGCTACAGACTACCTACCCAAACAAACTAAACAAACACATACATACACTAACCAAAGCCCTACTTCTAACCCTAAACTAAACCTTACTTCTAACCCTACACTACATCTTGCATATACCACCATCTATGCGCTTACCTTAACCTGCACCCTAACCCTAAGGTCCGTAACTATCGCACATTTACCTTAACAAGCTATAAAACAAAATAGATAATCTACACACATACACGTAACAAAACCCTACATCTAACCCTACACTAAATCTCACATATATTACCATCTATGCACTTACCTTGAACTGCACACTAACCCTAAGGTTTGTAACTATCGCACACTTACCTTACGGAACTATACCATGGAAGGGCCAACCATGATGATTTGACGTTTCGGATTTCGCGCTTCAGGACGATTGATGTTTATGTGGTTCGATGGAGACGTGTAGGCATTTACATATTCGGGTATGTGCATCTTCGAGGATGTAATAGGGAACCATATATAAGTACATATATCATGTTTGAGTTTTATGCAGGTAAATGATGGATGGAACCTTATCACATATTACCCTATACATTTATACCCTGTTGCAAGGCAAGAGCTTAAATGTACAACACACCTGAAAAACATACCTTATCAGACTATTGTAGAATACAGTCTTCTTAGAAGGACAAATGCACCCTAAATCCAGTATTTCCTTTTGACAGAGTGCAGTTTCCTCCCTGCATAATGATCCCTGTGCATCAACGTATTAAAAAGCATGATTTGGTAGTTTTTTTTCATCTGGCATTTATCTGTCCCAGGCAGCTTTCTCACTGTAAGTCATGTTTAATGTCAATGAAATTTAACAATACTTTCTTTATGAATGTTTCTCTCTTACTCTTACATCAGTTCAGGTATTACATTTGAGTGTTTCTTGAAAAAGAAAATGCACATAACACAGTACCTGTAGATGTCTTTTATTTAACATGCACTGATGTTATAAAGCTACATGAGCTAAACACTCTTGTGGTTTATGGTTGCATTCTTTATATCCTCTGGGTCTATAAACCCATGGTGTCTTTTGTAGTCTGAAAGTGAAAAACCTTGATTAACTATGGAGATCAACTTCACTAATAAGCTGAATTTTGCAAACCAAGATATATGATATTCTGGCTGACCCAGGAATGAAAAGAGGAAAAAAGGACCTGAAATTCACAAAATTTCACTTTTTAAAATGTTATGCTGTATCAATTATTTAATTATGTTTCTGTAAGCACTTGTCATGTACTGTGTATCACATATAAAGGATACAAATATTTAAGAATCACTGCAGTCCAGATACTGTCACTTTTATTGAGGAGTCTCAAATGTTACTTTGTAATCTTAAGAAGAGAAACTAGGGTGAGTTAACCTCATCAACTTTGCCCTCACAGTGCATATAAAAGTGGATAAAAGGGAGCTTTCCAAGAGAACATTGAGATGTCTGCTCCACATGAAGACATTCAAGGTTAGGAAAAAAAAAACAAGGAAAATTAAAAATAATTACTTATTTTGCTGCAGACATTTTTGTATTGTGCAGAACTTCATGGCAAGATAAAAACAGTTTGTTGTGCCCATTAGTGGTCCTTTAAAGTATAAAGAAAAAAAACTCAGTTTGAGACCTTCACAAGTGTGAGTTTAAAAAATGCAGCATAGTCATACAATCCAAGAAAATTTATTGCAATCCACTCCATCAAGCATTTTTGTCCTTTCACACTTAATACTGGGACTTCATCAGAACAAACATAGTGTAAATACAACTTCCTTATGAACCCTGCCCAATTAACTAATATGGTCAACTCATCAACTTTTAAAAATATATGCTACTATAAAAATGTTAAAATAAGATTGTCATGTTACTTTTATATACCCAAAACAATTCCTGCATCTCATGCCAGTAGAATTATATATATATATATATATATATATATATATATATATATATATATATATATACACACACACACACACACACACACACACACACACACACACACAGACACACACACACACACACCTATTGGAAAAGTTAAGTGTGAAGGGATGAAAGCGCTTGATGGAGTGGATTACAATACATTTTCTTGGATTTTATGACTATGCTGCATTTTTTGAACTCACACGTGTGAAAGTCTCAAACTGAGGTTTTTTTTTTTTTTTTATGGTTTATTTTTCCTCTTTTTCTTGCTGGTTTTCTTCTTGTGGTCCTTTAAAGTATGTTACTCTTCTGACATATACTTGCTTCAAGAAGTATTGGTGCTGCTGCTCCTTTTTTCTGGTGTGCATTTGACATTTCAAATAGCATTCTTGCTTAAGACCCAGTTATATAATTGTCTGCATGGTAGGTATTCAGATGGGGTTAGATTCCATGTTTGTCTGAAATTGCTACATTTTGGTGAAAAGCATGGGTAATGACAGATAGCTAGGCCCCTCCGCACACAGTTGAGCTTCCATGCTTGAGGGCTCTTGCATACTGCCTGTACATGTACATGTGTTATGCTTCACAGCAGTGCTAATCTGCACTACTAGGGGTTCAGAATTTATATTTTCAGTATTAATCACAGACCACCATCTTGTTTTACATGTTCACCATGACAATAGCTGCCAGTGCTAATGTTACTCAGAGAGTACTTGCCTGGTGTGCTAAAGGAAAGCAAGATTGTGCTTATTCATGCATATAAACCAGTTCAGATAGCAGCTTCTGGGTCCCCATCCATTTTGATAAATGCATATCTTACTTGACCTGATCAAGCTTTTGACTAAGACAGCTGGTAGTGCAGGCACCAGTAGAACTACTAGAAGTGCTATCATCCTGAAGATCTCTGGTACTGTAAAGCAGAGATTAGGCAAGGATGCCATTAATGGCAAAGTCGATATTTGACAATGATGCTGATTTTCAGACTGCAATTGTAAACATTTGTTTCATTCATTCAGAGCAGTGTTCCTAATAAAGGCTATTTCCATTAACAGATACCAGGGGATACTATGTGGGCTACTGGGATTGAGTGTATCTTCTTTGTGCCTGTTGCTTTCCTATATGCTATGGCACTGCATCATACCGTAACACATAGCTATTCAGTTGTGAGGTTGTCAGCACCATATCAGCTTTTGCTATCTTGCATTCATAAGTGGAGCTGTAGCTTAGTAGTGATGTGGTGGGTGCATTTCCAGGTTTTTGCTATCTTGTATGCACTTAGAAGTATAGTTTTGCACTGTTAACTGTATCTCATGTAAGTTTATATAAGAAGGTTGGTTTGTCCATTTTGCCTTTTAACATGAGTAGAGCAAGAGGTCTACCATGTTGGTTACCAGAGGAGGCAGTAGACTTTCAGCACAGTTTGTTTATTTTCATATTATCCACTATCTTGTACTATATTAATTGTACAATTTGTAGAACATATTCACTTATGTCAAACTTTCGGTTGTGCATCCCTGCTGCAGATCATAATGAAGCCAATGAGCTGCAGGTACTTCATCCAGTGATAGCCTCGCCCTGTTTGTGTCTGCAACTGTGGTGGCTGAGACAGCTGGAAGTGTCTCACTGGGGGTGGGGGTGGGGGCCAACCTGTCCATGGCAGGTAGCCTGGCTCAGATGCCTGATGCAGACCAGCCATCAGTGCGGTTGAGGTTAGAGGTGCATAACGAAGTTGACAGCATAGTGTCCTGCTAGCTAGCCACTATCATGTCCATCTTGGATCATACTGCAGATGTTGAATGGCATACCTCTCCTATCAGGCAACCAGAGGAGGGTGTGGGCCCTGCTATTGGCCATCCTGTCCCATCTCAGACATTTTATGGTTCATACTAACATCTCCCTAGTTTGTTCAGTAGCCACTACTCTGTACCTCAACTTTCCAACAGCTAGCTGTACTTCCGTCTTATTTTGCCACCACCCACCCCTTGCGCGTTGTCCATTCCTCATCATCACTAAATCATCCACTGTCTTTTTGTCTCTGTCCAGCTCTTGTCTTTTCCTCTGACTGTGTGAACATCTGCCACTGTTTTTCTGTTTGTGTGCTGCCCCTCACTTATCCTCCACTTTTCCTCCTCCTGTTTCCCTATTACATTTTCCATCATTCCTTCTTTTGCACATATATAATGTAATGTATTTATCCCCATAAAAATGCTCCCTGCTTCTCTCCTGTTTGCTTTTCCTTTAAAATTCCATTCTGTATGCACCTGTACTGTCTATATGCTTCCATTCCTACTGTCATGTGCTCCCCTTTCCTTTGCTTTCTTAAATGTTTTAAGTGTTCAGGTCACTGGATACAAGATAGCAGGTGTCTACACTATGATGTAACTTACTACTAAACATATTTCCTGATGCCCTGCTCCAGCATTTGCTAACTTGCTCTATCTCCTGCCACCGTATCTTGCAAGGTTCATGCTTGCTTGGACGCGAATGCTCCATTGCCCTATACCCTACTTCATGCTCTGCTCCACTGTGGTTGGGTTGTGGCGGTTTAATATTGCTTCTATTTCTACATCAGAGCACAGCTGGTTGTCTAGATGCAGTTTACTACCATTTGGATATTCCTGTGCACTTTACACAGCAGAGTATTGCTACAATGCAGTGTGAGCCTTGCTCTGGCATGCAGCCCGGCTCTATAAATCCCAGCATAGGTTAACACACAACACTGAATTATTGCAAGTCTGTTTTAATGAATAGCCACCGTATGTCACATTGTTTGCCATATTGTTCTGTTTTCTGATTATAATTATTACATGGTGTACAGAAGGACCGTTGATCTATTTTTAATGCAAATTTAAAATTAACTCACTACTGTTTATATAACCCCACTTACCTTTGTGGCATTTAAGATATCTTAGGCTTACCCACACCAAGCAGTTTAAAACCAACTTGCCTGTTTATATCAGCTACACTTTTGGGGATATTTATAAGACTGCTTTATCTTATACTTGCCAGCTAGTAGTATGTGTAGTGTAAATAAACATTCCCCGCTTAACCTATGGCAAGTACTAATTTAGTGGCTAAAAAAACATATGCCTGCTGATTACATGCAGTAACTGCAAAACAATTCCCTTTTACTATAAATATTTGTCATTAAATACAGACTACGTTTGACTGATACATTTAACACACCAAATTAAGTGTAACAATTTAAAGTTAAACTAATGTAATACCTTGCAATACTGTAGTCATAATCCAGTTTTATATCTTGCTGGAGTGCCGTACGTATTGTGCAACATATTTTTTTTTTGTAGTTGAGGCTAATGTGCCAAGTATAGGAACACAATTTGTTTTAAAAGATTAGTTTCCCTGAGAAAAAATGGCTGCTTTTTAAAACATTGATAAACCACTTAAGCATGTTTAAACTTTGCTGTCATAATACATGTAACCACTCAGTAACATTGATATTTGTTTACAGGAATTGTTTTGAGGCTGCAGTACAAAATCCTACACCAGCCTTTGACAGCTTTTGCCTGCCACAGCAAATGCAGTGTAGTGTGTTTCTGAATTACATCAAGATCCAAACGCCACTGCATTTCATCAGTGAAGCTTTGACATCCATTTGTTGATATGTTTCTTTTTCATTCAATGCTCACAGTTCTTATACATTTTTAGTTTTGATCAATTCACTTTGTATATATATGCATTTCAGGAAACATTCTCGACAATACTTTAATCGGGATTCTCAGATTACTGTTTTATCGGAACATGTCATTTTTTTAACCCATCCTATAATTTAGTGTTCTGGCCTATCTGTCCAATTCATTATGCTCATTTATGTACATTCACATTAATCTGAAGGCCCATAGGCTCACCTGTTTCCAAGTTTCTTGCACTTTCTTTGCTGGGGTGAAGGATGAAATGTACACAGTCAAGGCCATCTTTCTGTGTAATGCCTTTTTATATTCTACCTGTTGTTGCCCTCTGTGACAATTCCAGATGTGAAGTAATTGACATCAGTGTAGGATGTGTGCACTTAATTTAATTTATTAACATATTACTTATTCACTATTTGTTAACCTGGTAGGTGTCCTGGTCCAAAAACCCTTTTCGTGAATAATCAAGGCCATTTGGCTATGAAAACAGAATGATATAGAGGTAAAAGTCACATCAAAGAAAATGGGTATAAGAATGACATTTAGTTATACATTTTTACAGGGCATACTTGAGAAGTTATAAAGTTAATGAATTATACACATATATTCAACAAATGTAGTATTCCTTCAGTCTAAGTGTACAGATTTGCAGACTGTAGCATGGTTGTAAGCATGTTGTGTACAGATTTGCAGACTGTAGCATGGTTGTAAGCATGTCATGTTGTGTAGAGATTGCAGACTGACTGTAGCATGGTAATACAGATTTGCAGACTGTAGCATGGTTGTAAGCATGTTGTGTACATATTTGCAGACTGTAGCATGGTTGTAAGCATGTTGTGTACAGATTTGCAGACTGTAGCATGGTTACAAACATGTTGTATACAGATTTGCAGAGTGTAGCATGATTGTAAGCATGTTGTGTACAGATTTGCAGACTGTAGCATGGTTATAAACATGTTGTATACAGATTTGCAGACTGTAGCATGGTTGTAAGCATGTTGTGTACATATTTGCAGACTGTAGCATGGTTGTAAGCATGTTGTGTACATATTTGCAGACCTAGCATGGTTATAAGCATGTTGTGTACATATTTGCAGACTGTAGCATGGTTGTAAGTATGTTGTGTAGAGATTTGCAGACTGTAGCATGGTTGTAAACATGTTGTGTACATATTTGCAGACTGTAACATGGTTGTAAGTATGTTGTGTACAGATTTGCAGACTGTAGCATGGTTATAAGCATGTTGTGTACAGATTTGCAGACTGTAGCATGGTTATAAGCATGATGTGTACAGATTTGCAGACTGTAGCATGGCTGTAAGCATGTTGTTTACATATTTGCAGTCTGTAGCATGTTGTAAGCATGTTGTGTACATATTTGCAGACTGTAGCATGGTTATAAGCATGCTGTGTACAGATTTGCACACTGTAGCATGGTTATAAGCATGTTGTGTACAGATTTGCAGACTGTAGCATGGTTATAAGCATGTTGTGTACAGATTTGCAGATTGTAGCATATAATTATAAGCCTGTTGTGTACAGATTTGCAGACTGTAGCATATAGTTATAAGCATGTTGTGTTTTTGCAGTCATGAAAATAGTCACATTTGCTTCCCTCATGTATTTTAACATTGTTTTTTTTAAGTTATTAGGTTTTGTTAAATCCCTGATTTGTTGCGAGAGAATGTTTGCAGCAGCTGGTGCTGTCTTTTGAGAATGATTTTTCCATCAGTGTCAATGAAACTTTGGATGCCTGTAGTGCTGGTGTTGGAAGTCCATGGATGTTCCTGCTGGAGATATTAACATTAAAACTCTTACTCTAGTGCTGACTTGTAAATCTCATGACCCCCCACTTCAGTGCTGTTGGACATTATAAAAACTCATGCCTTCTTCCTAAGATAAAGAGAACTGTCAGTCATATAAACCTCTCCTTGTCTGACACTCAACAACATGGGCCATAGATCAGAACCACTTATATGGCCTTTATTGCACTGAAGAGTAACTAAGGTGGAGCCCGAACAAGGTCATTACATTTTCTCTTCTCTTCTGAAATTTTGCAACCTAAGTGTATGCCCAGAATCATTCACTAGCTCCAATTATGTAGTATCCTCAGTTTAGCAATGTTTTTGGAAGCAGAATTTTCAGTGAGTGCTCTTATTACCTTATTAATGAGACAATGGCTGGCTACTCCTACTGCACTATGCACCCAAGTGTTGCATGTTGTTTCTGTCTGGGCTATTTCCGAAATAGAGTATTCTAGCTATATACAAAACATGATGTGAATATTTTTACCAGCTGATCTAAATGTCAGGCAGTCACTACAAGGCATGTAATGTTGCAGTTACCTCAGAAATGCATATTAGGAGTATAGCTGGAGTATGTGTGCCAAGATATCTGTATTCTTGGGTACACTCCTTAGAACAGCTCTGAGTGGACAGATATTTTTTTATAAAATATGCTAGTGAAGCTTTGATGTTTCTCCTATGGCCTCCTTTGTGCAGCTGTATCTATCTATTTTTTTTCGTTGTGCTCATGGTTTCCATAACCTTTGCTTATGCAGTTACCTGAAATCAGAATTTAACATTAACATGATGATCCTCGAGTACCTTGTGCACACAAAGCATTTCAAAGGTTCTTCACCCTGTAGACACCTCTCAAATGCCTTGTTGCATGTATCCATGAACTCTCGATCCAGCACCTCTTCTCTTAGCTCATATCCCACTCCATAAAAAAAAAAAAAAAGAGAGAGAGAGAAAGATTACTTTTTTTCATATTGAAAGTGTAGCTTGTTCATACAATGTGCTGCACCTCCCTTTCCTGTTATTCCAGTTCATAGCGACCCTTTCATATCACACCAACTTTATCTTGTTTCCTGTGTCATTTCTATTCTCTGATATGAAGCATTCTTGTTCTTGCATTCAGTGGTCATATCCTTTCACATATATCGCAGACACGTTTCAGTTGAATTCTTGTGGACTGCTTCTAATAGCCTGATGCTTCTTTCCTTATATGGCCTCTATAACAGAGCAGAGTAACTGTGGTGGAGTCTAAACAACATCCATTACTTTTGGAACATTGTCTCTGCCTCTGAAATGTAGCAGCCTGAGAATACACCCAACATTTTGGTTGCTGCTGCCTGTTGCTCTCGTTGTGTGCCTGGGTGCCCACTATTGCTGCGAGCAGCACCCCAGCTACCTTTCCTGCATGTTTCTGTTAGTTTCACTTCCTTAGCTAATTCCTCACACCAGGGTTCCTTAGCTAATTCCTCACACCAGGGTTCTAATAATTAAAGTAGTTCATAGTTCATAGTTTAGTACTAGGCTAACTTCCCTTGTGGGCCATTTTAAGCTTAGCCAATTACCTCATGTGAGAATCAAACTCTGTACCTTGTATCTGCAAGGTAAATACCCAAATCATTATGCCAACGTCCCACAGTAGTTTGATTTGTCTCCATCGAATTTCAGTTGCTTATAGATTTATAGGTTCATAGGTGTGTACTAGGCTAATGACCCTGGAGCCTTTACAAGCCTAGCCCATAGAAGTTCCCTGGCATTGTGCCCCCATTGTTAGTTTCCAGTGCCTCTATCAAGCAGAGCCACTGGAGTGATCCCCAGGGTGAACTTTCTATTTCCATCCACTCATCAAGATTTCTCTTGAAGATGGCCAGTGAGATGCTCTGCTTGACATGCATGGGAAGTCTATTCCAG
The DNA here is from genome assembly GCF_019279795.1 of Protopterus annectens. Lineage (NCBI taxonomy): Eukaryota > Metazoa > Chordata > Ceratodontiformes > Protopteridae > Protopterus > Protopterus annectens. The sequence continues at coordinate 915,186,186 of NC_056737.1, forward strand.
AGCATGAGCAGTCTCTGGGTTATGAACCTGTCCATCCAGCATGTTCTGTTGATTGTGGTAATGAGGTTGAGGTCTCTGGAACGTGCAATGCAGAGGGATTGGGATTTCTTTGGATATAGCATTTCTAACAGAGCTGGATCATACATGGCATTGTAAGTCAAGCAGAGATCGCCTCTTAGGAGACGATATGAGACAGAGAATAGCTGAAGTTTGTTTTAGTCTGTCCATGTACGATATGTGTTTAAGGCCTAGGATCCTCTTTGTGAGGTACTTTTGTGGCCTTTCCAGCTGTTGCATGTGTCTAGTGAGGTACATGCCAAATGGGGCATTATACTCGATGACTGGCCTAATGAGGGAAGAGTAGAGAGAGATGATGACCTCTTTCTTCCTGGATGCAAAACCCTTGGTAATGAGATGTGCCACATAGAAGGACTTTCTGACCACAGTGGCAATGTGGTGGTCGAAGGAGAGGTTGCTTTCAACCTATGCCCCCAGATCTCTTATAACACCTTCAGTGTTCAGTGGGCTCCCATCAATGTGGTAATTAGTGGGAACTGAGATTTTCCCAAAGGGGATGATGACGCATCTTTTGGCATTAAGTTTAAGGCCATGGTTTCGAAACCAGTCATTGGTCTAGGTGAGGCCATTCTGTAGGATGTCTACATCACTTGGGGAGTTAATAATGGCTCTCAGCTTGCAGTCATCTGTGAACTTGGTCAGCTAGAGTCCTTCTTTGTTGGCCTGGACTTCTGAGGAGTAGATGTCAAACAGGAGAGGACCCAGGGCTGATCCCTGTGGGATTCCACTCATGACTGGTCGGCGCTCTGACTTGGAGTCTGCTATTTTCACACTGTGGGTTCTATCTGTGAGCCAATTTGCAACCCACCTAGTCATATAGAGGTTGATGCCTAGTTTGGTGAGTTTATCAATAATTCCTGAGTGGAGAATGGTATCAAAGGCCTTGGCCAGATTGAGGTAGGCTGCATGAACTGCCTTGCCCTCATCCACAGCTCTGGTGACTGACTCAAAGAAGACAATCAGGTTGAGCATGCATGATCTACCTTTCACAAAACCAGATTGCGTGGGATCTATTTTCGATATCCTTCCTCAGATCATTCCTCTGCTGTAGATCACTGATCAGGGTGATCCTGTTATCTGTTCTTCATACACGTCTCAAATAAGTACTCAAAACACTATGAGACTCATGACCAGTCCCCATGGCACTTTGGAAGTATCCCTGTGATATATTATTTTAGCATTCTCTTTCTAACATGGATGTCTGCTTTTCAGGCTATCCTGAAGTCCTAGTCTACTGTGCACTAAACTTTGTAGCCTGAAGACAAGTTATTTCAAGCAAGTACCTAAAACACACTACCATACCATGTTTATCTATGCATTCCACTTCACATCTGTGGTCCTTTGGAAAAGTTTTGTATTACAGAACTAAATGAAGGAATTTTTGACCTACCTGGTTAAATGCCCCACTCATTTTTGTAGATGTAAATTGATGATTAATACCCATATGTATTATAGTGCTCCCAGACTGTACTTGTTGACTTGCAGTGCATGGAATGTCTGATGCTTATTTAAAGCATAATTGGGGTTACCCTTCCTTGATTTATAGCAGATCAAGGAGCATCTTGTGCTTACCTCCAGTATGGTAATGTTTTACATCTGGAACATGTGACCTTCCCTTGCCAGTGGCAGTATTTGCTAACAGCAGTATTAACTGAATCTTTTCAGTCACAATCCTTTTCAGATATTTAGCTAATTAACATCAGTTCAAGGTTGGAGTAATATGCTATGGTAGAAACTTTCTGTAAGTTATTGTTTTTTTCCAAGATGTCATAAATATCTTCCATTTTCTGGATGTTGCAGTATCACCAGCAGCAAAAACGTGCACTGTGCTCCTTAGAATGTATAAAGTTGGATCCCATGTTATATACAGATAAATAATAATCTCATATCTCCTATCTCTTTTCTAGATGGTGAATTCAGGTATTTATTGATACTTGCCTATCTACCTGCAACAGTTAACTCTTATCATAAATAGTTTTGCAATTGGTAATAACTTTCCCCTCCTTGGACAATACCCACAAGTATGATGTCCCCACTGTCCACCAGGGATCATGACAGGGAACACCCCTCCATCAGACACTCCCATAAAGGACTACATTTAGGGCTTTATTCCTCTACACTACTGGAGTGGCTAGGAACAGTTTATTTTCCTTTAAAATACTTCTTCCTTTCATATGTCATGCTAATGAAAGCCCTGTGTGAATTTTACTGTGCAGTAAATACAAGAGTTGTCCTTTTTTAAGAGAGTCATGAAGGTAATGCTGTTAGTTTTATATATATATATATATATATATATATATATATATATATATATATATATATATATATATATGTGTTAAACATATATATGTGTACAGATATATATATATATATATATATATATATATATATATATATATATATATATATGTGTGTGTGTGTGTGTGTGTGTGTGTGTATGTATATGTAGTATAAATACATGTGTGTGTGTGTGTGTGTGTGTGTGTGTGTGTGTGTGTGTGTGTGTGTGTAGATATATATATATATATATATATATATATATATATATATATATATATATATATATATATATATATATATATATATATATATATATATATAAAACTTATGATGTATATAGCAAATTTTTAAATCAACTCCCATTTATTATTACATTTAAATAAATACAAAACATAGGAGATGATTTCCTTATAAGAATGTATGCATATGAATTTAAACAATTGTGCCTATTCTGCTAATATGTAGAAGATAACAAAGGAAGAGCAAACTTGATGTTTTATCCGAATAAGACATTTAGTGCTCTAAACTAGTGGATTGTGCTTCTGATAATACTTGCAGAGCACTTAATTCTTTTAAATTACTTAGTAACTTAAAATATAATGGATTTTAGTTGATGATATTACAGTAAGTCACCTAACTTATACTTCAAAATTCTGCAGCTGAATAAATTACATTTGATTTGCAGAGAATGAAAGTTAAGTCACATATTGTTTTCAGCTCTGTATCCTCTGTGTTAAGTAGTTGGTTGTGTTAGTCAGGAGGACACAGACAATGGATCCCAGAGACACCACAGAAGCCACAGAGGCACCCCAGTGGAGGACTGAGGAAAAGACACAGTGGAGGAACAGAAAGGAGGACAGGACACCCCAAACAAAATGGAGGGCCAGAGACACCCCACAGTGGGGAGACCCAGGACCAGGCACGACCCGACCAGACACAGTGGACAGCCACACAGACACTGACACTGAAGACCCACAGGACACAGCCAACATGGAACTGAAACACAATCCTTTTCAGATATTTAGCTAATTAACATCAGTTCAAGGTTGGAGTAATATGCTATGGTAGAAACTTTCTGTAAGTTATTGTTTTTTTCCAAGATGTCATAAATATCTTCCATTTTCTGGATGTTGCAGGATCATCAGCAGCAAAAACGTGCACTGTGCTCCTTAGAATGTATAAAGTTGGATCCCATGTTATATACTGATAAATAATAATCTCATATCTCCTATCTCTTTTCTAGATGGTGAATTCAGGTATTTATTGATACTTGCCTATCTACCTGCAACAGTTAACTCTTATCATAAATAGTTTTGCAATTGGCAATAACTTTCCCCTCTTTGGACAATACCCACAAGTATGATGTCCCCACTGTCCACCAGGGATCATGACAGGGAACACCCCTCCATCAGACACTCCCATAAAGGACTACATTTAGGGCTTTATTCCTCTACACTACTGGAGTGGCTAGGAACAGTTTATTTTCCATTAAAATACTTCTTCCTTTCATATGTCATGCTAATGAAAGCCTGTGTGAATTTTACTGTACAGTAAATACAAGAGTTGTCCTTTTTTAAGAGAGTCATGAAGGTAATGCTGTTAGTTTTATATATATATATATATATATATATATGTGTGTTAAACATATATATGTTAAACATATATATGTGTACAGATATATATATATATATATATATATATATATATATATATATATATATATATATATGTGTGTGTGTGTGTGTTTGTATATGTAATATAAATACATGTGTGTGTGTGTGTGTGTGTGTGTGTGTGTGTATGTGTGTGTGTGTGTGTGTGTGCATATATACATATATATATATATATATATATATATATATATATATATATATATATATATATATATATATATATATATATATATATAAAACATGATGTATATAGCAAATTTTTAAATCAACTCCCATTTATTATTACATTTAAATAAATACAAAACATAGGAGATGATTTCCTTATAAGAATGTATGCACATGAATTTAAACAATTGTGCCTATTCTGCTAATATGTAGAAGATAACAAAGGAAGAGCAAACTTGATGTTTTATCCGAATAAGACATTTAGTGCTCTAAACTAGTGGATTGTGCTTCTGATAATACTTGCAGAGCACTTAATTCTTTTAAATTACTTAGTAACTTAAAATATAATGAATTTTAGTTTATGATATTACAGTAAGTCACCTAGCTTATACTTCAAAATTCTGCAGCTGAATAAATTACATTTGATTTGCAGAGAATGAAAGTTAAGTCACATATCCTAGTTAGTTAAATACATAATGTCACGTAAAGATTTCTTCAGCTTCATTGTGAGTAGAGGCAAGCTGCCATAGGGTGATGCTTCATACATATGTCTTCAGTTTCCAGGCACCTCAGTGATGACTGGATGAACTGTTATAGGTAGTAGAATGTTATTACTGTGTGCCGTCTTCTGGCAGGAAAAAAAACATCTTGCATAAGTCCCCATTCTACATGGGTCTATGTCAGAAGCTTGAGTTTTTGAGAAACTCGAAATGCATATTGTTGAGATGATATGATCGAGTTTCCAAAATTTCGAACTTCAAAAAAACAAAAATCTATCTTTTTTCTATGCTTTTGCAGGGGTCAGGCCACTCTGAACCTCCCTCACCCCCTGCATATTGTATATACCAACTCTGAGATCGCACTACAGTGGGGAAAAGGGTAAATTCCCAGATCTGCACTGTAAAGCAATTTCCATTCAAAAGCTTTGAGTTTTAGGAAACTCGATCATATCGTCTTGACAATATGAATTTGTAGTTTCTGAAAACTCGAGTTTCAGTGTGGATCGTCTACATAGATTTGAGTACTGATAATTGAACAACTCAAATATCCTATCAAGTGTGCATTACCAAAGTCAAACTTGGCTACTGGAACTGTTCACAAGACTTTTAGTGTCTGGAGAAAGACTGGACACCAGTGATAATCAAGAGTATCGCAACAGGTTGTAATTTACTAGAAGCATCTCCCTAGTATTCTAACACTAAGTATGCTATAAAAAGGGTCTCAACCATATGTCAAAATAAGCAACCTATGTGCTCATCTGTTTGTAGGACGTATTACATGTGTGTAAGTGACAGTGAGTGATAGCCATTAATTATGTGCACGGCTGCATATGTCTGCTACATGGTAGAAACAACATGCCAGAGCTCTATCAGTTCACAAAAAAATTCTAGTAAGTCTGAATAGCTGCATTTACCACTGTCTATCTAGAAGATTCCAGGTAGAGAGTAAGTTATATGGCAACTGGTACTATGTTACGCGAGCCACATATTGATGAGTCACTGAGTAAAGATTGTAGAAAGTGCAAAAAAATTAAAGTATGGATCCATTGCACATAAAGTACTGCTGTCAAACCTGCTGATGACCTTGCATTTGTGATTTGCACAGCTAAGTAACAACATTGCTGTTAAATTGGGGAAAAAAGCATCATAGGTTCATAGGTTGGTACTAGGCTATCGGACCTAGGGCCTATACAAGCCTAGCCATAACAGTTCCCTGGCTATTTCTTCCCACACTATTTACTTCCCTTATATCCCATGATATTAAAGTGTTTAAAAAGGATGGAAGCACATGCCCTATAGTTACAATCCATGCATATCAGCAAACCATAATATCTGCACAAGTACGTTTCCCAACAATTTAGTAACACCAACCTCCCACCAATGGAAACCTCCAGCACCAGAGCCCTTCATCTGCATTATATGCAAATGAACCCTTCCTCTACTGTTATGGACAAGGTGGCTGAACTTAATTGAAATTATCCCTTTCTGTGACAGCAGAGCATTGAATAAGCCTGGTGCATTATCATCCACACCTTACACAGCTGTTGCAATGTGCCATAGCCCCCATATTCAGCAGCAAATTGTGATATTCAACAAAATGAGAGGGACAGAGGGTCAAAAGTCAATATAACATGTTCAAAATTACATATTACTTAACTCACTAATTACCTAACTTACTTAGCTGGTACTGAAAAGGGTCCAATGGAATCAGTGCTCTTCCTCAGCTAACAAATTCAAAATAAAATAAATAATGTTGATTTCTGAATGACAATCTTTCAAATATTGTTTTCAGCTCTGTATCCTCTGTGTTAAGTAGTTGGTTGTGTTAGTCAGAGGAGCATAGTTTACAATACAGAAGGAGATTTTTGTAAAACGCCAGGACTTACTAGTCTAGGGTGCAGTTTGCCATCAGTGTGTATTTGTCCGGATTCACATTTACAGGAGTGTTTAGCAGTTGCTTTACAGTGTTTGCAGGTTAAGTAGACATTGTGCTAGGAACATGGGATTAGGTAGGGGAGAAGGAAAAGTAGAGGTTGTGTGAGGAACATGGGATTAGGTAGGGGAGAAGGAATTTGTGAGTTATCGTTGTTTGCAGCTGCACTATGGGAATTAGGCTTTCAGTGCATAGACCACATCTCCAGTGTGAATGCGTGTGTCTGCTTGTGCATGGTTTAACAATAGCAATATTTTGCTTTTATGGATGGCACTACTAGAAGGACAATGGGCAAGCAAGCAATACCATGCACGCCATCTTTATTTGATTGTGCACAATGTTTATGAATTATGTGGCCCATTGGTTTTACTGCTAGTTACATGACTGTCACATTGCTGTTTCCCAGAGTGCTGTACCCCTGTACTCAAGCTCATATCTCAAATGCTTGTTGCAAACCATAAAATATAACTACTCTGCTTGTTTCTACAGAGCAGACAATTATTTAAAGGTATCTTTATCAGTCTGAAGAGTTTTTCTGTGGAGGTTTTGGAACAGGCCATTGCTTATATATACTTTGATATTAGAGTTTATTTTTGATATACTTTGCAGCCAGTAGCAGCCTCCTCCACCTCTGTAAAGAAATATTCAGGAGAACAAAATCATTTTTAAAATTTCAAAAAGTTGACTGCTAATCTTCAGTATATTCTTTGTACTTGGCATGTGCTACATCTGAAGATGTAATATGACAATGTAATAGGTCATGTTTCACATTTTATCTCGTATTCTGCATGCACATTCCAAAAATCACATTGTCTACTCATTGACTTCCTTGGAGCTGTATTCTCATAACTGACCCTGCTGGGCCAGTATGGTCATTATTGTAAGCAGTGAGGGCCAATTTTAGTATCACAACACATTTTTGGGGGGAATGTGTTTTTTTTTTTTTTGCTGTAAATGAACTGTTTTGTTATTAGAGGTTTATTGATGAGATGCTAATAAAACATTTCAAACATTTGACAGGAAATGCTGATGAATGCTTGTAACCATTGTCCTGTACCGTAATACTGCTGAATGAAAAACTATATGGTTATATTTCTGCAACAACTAAATTTAAAAGACTAAAACAGTACGGTAGTGTCATCATAGCTGATTAAGGCTGATTTTGTTTGTATGATCTTAGTATGAACAATTTTTTGTTTCTGCTGATTAAAAACACAACATGGTGCATGTGAAAGAGGTCTCACTTATTCATCCATTTACAGCCTTTGTGAAGGCTTGGGTCAACCCCAGGTGGTATGTGTGCTCCAGGGTCATTTTTTTAAACTACAGAGTAACTTGTTCTTGCTAACCACTTGTGGTCAGTTCATACATATTCTAATAATGTCACTGTACAAATGCACAAAAGATATATAGATGAACAAACATCAGCTTGTGCATTACACCCTCAGTGTAGGCACTACCAACCCTTCCTTCTAGCTAGGTGCAGCTATGTAAGGGTTCCTGAATCTAACAGAAAATGGTACATGTAATATAGATCAGTCATTCTGCACCTAGTTATAACTGTTTATGTTTGTGTACTAGCTGGAGCTGAGCAGCATATTCTCACTTTAGGTATTGGACACTGTTATCCTATGTTAGTTCAGTAAACTGTATTAATATAAAAAGGTAGTAGTTCATGGACTTGTGTACAAACTGTATTGTTTGTCTCTCTGACATTGTCAAAAAATTAATAATTTGAGCTCATTCTAGAAATGTAAAGTAATTTATATTTGTAAAGGTACATTGTATAGTGACTGCTGAATTTATATTTTTAAGGTATTTTTTCACCTATCTTCTGCCACACAGAGCACCATATGAATTGCAGCCTTTTTTGAATAAAATCATGAATTCCACAGGTAAGAACTTTATTTTGATAAATTATTTTAATGATTATCAAAATGGCATTTTTTAAATTATTTTTGCAACAGATACAATCAAGCAACACTACACATTCATTTCATGATGATATGGGGATATAACTAATCCTGAGTGGCAAAAAATTGTGTCTGTAGCAAATGGGTGCACAGGAATCATAAAAAGGCATAACTTAATCACAGAATTATTCTTTTATTTGCAGGTGATCTGTTGTATGATATTGATGAAACCAATGATGCATTTGATGAAATTTTGCACCTCTATAAGTCTGGGCTCTACTTTACAAACACTTTCCAGCACTTAAAAGGTAATGAGGCTTTTTTATACCAAAAAAATTAAAGCAATGTACGCATTTTTTTTTCATATTAGTCACTGGCATGTAAAAGTTCATGGCTTCTAACTTAGTTACTAGACATGAAGTCAAGGAAGCCATTAAATACACTAGCTCAGTTTTCCTGTATGGCTGAGTGACTTGGTCAGATTAACAAAGTAGGGAAATGAAGGTTTGGGGAATCAAACCCAAGATGGCAGAAAGCAATATTAACAGCTCCTAGCCTAAGTCCTCCCTAGTAGTTGCCAGACTAGTTATAAACTTAATATAATATCCATAGTAACAATTATGACACGATTACAAACTACTAACATGTAGTAACAGTAATAAACTATTAATAGGTTAAAGCAAATTGCATTTATAGAAAGTAATAGTCAATTTTCACCCACTTTCAGTTTACAGTTTGTCAGTCTGAGTAAAATCTAAAGCTATAAGTTTAGCTTTTCAGTGGAATGCGTTTTTTTTTTTTTAGTTTGGACATACTTACTGGAACTCATTATTTGGCTCTTAAAGTTGTAGAAATCATTTTACTTTAAACTTCTTGAATGTGCAGGCAGACTAAAGAAGTTTGTAAAAATTGAGCCTGTGGCTTAACAGGATTTCTGACAATCATTCCCTTATTTACTTACAAAACACAAGAAGTACCAAACCATAGGCAGTTACATATCATCTTTGGAATTCTATGGCATTTTATGGAAAAATAGTTTCATTTCTAAAGTTGAATTAAATTGTAACAAACATGAACCTGAATTGTATACAATTCTCTGAAGACTGACAAGCAGCCGCGTATGAAGTTTTCTTCCTGACTGCCTGTGGTTATAAGTTTCGATATAAGATGCAACAAAAATGGCTGAATGAAGTCTTGGTTGTAGCAGTTACACTTCATGCAAGGCATTGATTTGCTGTTGGTTTATTAAAATAACTGACGATTCACAACAATAAAAGCCATTTAGTGTAGTGTTTGAACTTTTATGAGATGTCTTTCTGTTGCAGAATTTGTTAAAAGGCTCAGATTTCTGTATAGTTAATTGACATCTGATTTAAAGGTAGTCATTTTATCTGTTGTATGTCTTCTGGACCACGACACATGCTATGTCATTAAACATGCAAAGTGTGTTACAGCATGACTGGAATGTATGATGCTTTTCCAAAATACTGTGTCAGGAACTTACATTTTTTTCCCTAATAAGTTCTTCATTTTATCATTAAACAGTTTGTTGCATTTAATTGCAGGGGGCTGTTTGGCCAATCTGCAAAAAGAAGTTTTAAGGAGAAGAGCAGTTTTCAAGATTCACTCTTCTTCAGGTTTTCGGTCTTTTTTTTTTTTCCGGCTTTTCTACAATTGGCATTGGAACCAAAAATAATACTTTGATTTTCAAGCAACAAGTTAGATTTAGTAAAGTTAAGAAAAGTTTTTTTTTTTTTTGCAATTTATACAAATATCAAGGCAATATAATTTGAATGAGTTAGAATTGCAGAGATTGAAATGTATGAATTATGACAACTTTTTTTTTTTTTGATGATAAGGCTGATAGTATGGTCATAGTGTGAAAATGCTTTTACTTGCAAATGCATCATAGGATAAAGAACACCCATAAAGTTACCTAAATGAGAACTGATGCATAAAGTGTTATAAATCATAATCACCAACCCTCTTTTCCCGTTTTTTTTTTACATGGGGTCAGGGTGTCACATCAACTGTTGGCATCTTTCTTGATTCAGTGTCACTCCCTTAACATTTTTGATGGTCCTGCCTGACTGTCACAGGTCTTATTTCATGCAGCCTATATCTTTGCTGGACTTTTTGTCCCGCATAAATCTTCTTCACCAGATTGTCTTTGCTTTCCTGCACATGTGCCCAAATCACTGTAATCTGTTCTCTTTGACCTTCTCTGCAACTAGAGCTACTTTGCCTTGTGCTCTGTATCTTCAGCCTAATCTGTGTTGACATTGCAGCCTTTGCTGACCACTGCTTGCAGCCAATTGTGAGCACTAGTGCTTCATACTGGGTGCTGAAAGCCTCACCGGGGATGTCTTTTGCCATCTCTGATTCTATCTCTATGTCCTTTCCTTACTAGCAGGACGTCTACCAGAACTACACGTTCAAACGTCTTATGTGTGATCATGTGACTGCCACTCCTGGTGAACTATATGTTAGCCATTGTCATTCCATTTGCCAGACAGAAGTCTATGATGGCTTCTCCTTCTTTATTCCTCTTTTTCCAACCATATAAACCCTCATATCATGTTCTGTCTTCACAGATATGAGCATTCGGGCCCCACATTAATTAGGTCCCACACCCCCTGCTAATTATGTATACTAGCTGATTGCACATTATCAGGGGAGAGGACATATTCCCCAACCCCAAAAATTGTGGGATCTCACATACCTGTTGACAATCTGCTTAATTAGCCAAATTTTGTTGACTAAGCATATGTCAACAAAAAAACAATTTAACTAAATTCATGTCTCACACACACACACACACACACACACACACACACACACACACACACACACACACACACACACACACACACACACACACACACACACACACACATTCATGCACAACATAGCTTTGAGCACAGAGAGTATCATCTCATCAAACACAAAACATTCATACAATCCAGGCAACAGCTGAACTTCACTACAACTTTATTAATGGCAAGGCCATAGTCTCGACTATTTAATAATGCTGTAAAAATATATTAATAGAGTACACACAGCTGGAGTAGTCAGCCTAGTATTCTCCACCCTTGTAAACTATGTCCAACTTTCAAATTATACTAACCTTCTGGGACCTATAGTTTTTTATGTAGCAATTTCACTTACAAATAGTGGTATTCCCCTTGTCTGTGTTATTTCCTGTAGAACAATTTTCACAATTTACTTCTTTTTCACTTGCAAAGTTTCTGATATTTCACTTCCATCCTGATTTCTGCCCTATAAGTAGTACATAACAGCTTTTGTTTGTTTTTTATTTTCCTCAGCATTCCTTATCACCCCAACCCACATAATAGAGTTTCACATACCTGTGGTTTGTGAGCCAGACAAATTGTTTCTGCAGAGCAATGGTACCCTGTAAGGTTTAGGCTTGCTCCATTTACCCTCACTATACATAGGATCTCTTTGATCCCCTGTCCTACCCAAATATACCACCCACTTTCTCCATACACTGCATTTTCCTTTGTGATACTTTATCTAATGACATCCCAGTCTGAGCATGCTTCCCTCCCTTCTGCTTTCCTTATGCCCATCCCTTTCATTTACTTTATCCAATGATATCCCAGTCTGAGCATGCTTCCCTCCCTTCTGCTTTCCTTATGCCCATCCCTTTCATTTACTTTATCCAATGATATCCCAGTCTGAGCATGCTTCCCTCCCTTCTGCTTTCCTTATGCCCATCCCTTTCATTTACTTTAACTAATGATATCCCAGTCTGGGCATGCTTTCCTCCCTTCTACTTTCCTTACAATAAACTCCTCCTCACACCTCTTCGACCTACCATGCTTCTCCATTTCTCTCCCTACCATACAGTTTCACCATCCTTTCTCCTACCACTACATTTCTCCAGTTCTTCTGTCTTAGCATTCAGAATTTTCATCTACTCCTAACTCAGTATTCCTTTCCTGTCCATTCCCAAACTATAATATTTCCTCAAAGATCAGTACAAAGTATATCTGAACATATTCATTCATTACTTCTTTCCTTACTCATAGCAACATTACACCTGCTCACCTCATAATTTGCTTTTCCACTCCCACATCCTCATACATGCCCAGTCTGTTATCCTCTAAATGTCTAGTCAAAAACTCGTACATCTTTTCTCTCCCTCCCCAAGTCACCTTATGTTTCATATTTCAGGTATCTGGAAAATCCAAATATAAACTGTCACATTTCTTGACCTAAGTCACCACAGTTATTCATAATATTGAAAGTCTTACCTTTTTTCTACTTTAACTCACTTTGTGCACCCTGTTGGTTTAATTTTTTTAGCTTTCCTGAGACATCTTTCTCTTTATTTGTCTCTTGCACCTGTGGTATACATACGCTTCATTGTTCTTCCTCTTTCATTTAATTTAATCAAACTAACCAACATGTACAACAAGTAGTTAAAAATCATTTCCCCTGTTTAAATCCAAACCTTCTCCTACCAGTTGTGCCAGAATAAAAGTGCCTTTACCTGTCTTTTTTTCCTCACTTTTATATGTCTCACCAGTATTTAAGTTATCTGAAAATTACTTAGTGAAATAAGCATGTGATTATTTATGCATTTATACATATAAACTTTATAGAAGTATAAACAGTGATCAGACTCACAGTGGGGTTACCTGTGGGAGTGAGTGTGTGTCATGATTCAGCACTAAGCCCACTGCTGTTCATACTGATCTTGGACATTAGTAAACAGGTTGGAGGGTCAGATCAACAAACTATTGCATGCAGATGATGTGGCATTGCAAGCAGACTCTGAACAAGAGCATCAGCAAATGATAGGGGATTGGAATGTAAAACTGATGAAAAGCACATGGGATGAAACTGGGTGCAGACAAGACAGTTGTCTTGGCAATAAATGAAGGGAAATCAAAAGAAGCTGAAAACTGAGGTAGAAGAGAAAACAGTGGAACAGATTAACAGCTTCAAGTATCTGGGAAATGTGGTTGAGGAGAAGGGAAGTCTGAATGAGGATCTCAAAGCTAGAATCGGAGGAGCTGCAGCCAACTGGGACAGAGTGTCGGGGTTACTGTGTGACAGAAGAATGCCAAAGAAGCTGAAAACTAAAGTATACAAAACAGTGGTGGGTGTGTGGTCCAGACACCTGAGCAGTGAAAACAGAGCAACTGAGGAAGCTAGAGATGATGAAGATGAAGTGCCTCTGATGGATGATACGATGCACACTGTGGGACAGAGGAAGAAATGAAGACATCAGAGCAGACGAAAAAGTCACCACAATTGCAGAGATGCTCAAACATAATAGATTGCTGTGGCTCGGTCAGGTGTGCAAGAAAAGCAGAAGATGATTTGGTGCAGAAAATTTGAAAAAACGGGAAGAAGGCAAAATGAAGTAAGGATGTCCAACCAAGACTTAGATGGATTATATGAGAGACCTGCAACAGTCAGGCGTTGTGGTTGAAGAAGGTAGGGGAGTGGCGCTAAATCAAGAGAAGGTAGAGGAGTGGCACTAAATCAAGAGAAGCTAGGGGAGTGGCACTAAATTAAGAGAAGGTAGGGGAGTGGCACTAAATCAAGAGAAGGTAGGGGAGTGGCACTAAATCAAGAGAGGTGGAGACAATGGATTCAACATTCTGACCCATGTAGAAAAATGAGAAAAAAGGGGTTGATGACACATACATCAAGTATAAATGATTTTGTTACGTATGATTGGGCTTACTTAATGTTGAATAGAATGCACAGACAAAAATAAGACTGAATATACATAATTTCAAATTACTTAAACATTGAAGAGTGAAACACTGATAAAGGAAAACAAGTTCCTTTCCTGATCATTACACTAAACTGTCCCCCATAATACTAGCTTCCAGTTTGTCTGAATAGTAGCAGTGTTATTTTTTTTAAGGTATCATGCAGGGTTGGGCCCCTGACCCCCCCCCCAGTAATTCATGCTAATTCTGCTGTCACCCCAACCCTGACCCCAAACTGTACTTAAAAAAAAACTTTCCATAACACTACCACCACAAACCAACCCACACTACAAACAAGATCTAACCCCACACACACACACACACACACACTTGTATGCAAACACACAACACCTATACCCTTACCTAACCCTTACCCAAGTCCTATCACCCAAAGACACACAAACATACTCTGACCTCTTCTCAATCCCCAGTTGCCACTTTTGAATTAACAGTACTTTGATATATCAGACGTTCGACTGTCTGAACATTCAACAATCTTGACCACCCCCAGCATTTGTCAAAGAAATCAATGTTTGACAAAATGCACTGTATAAAAAAATGTATATATATATATATATATATATATATATGTATATATATATATATATATATATATATATATTCATATGATTGAAACTCATTTTTCAAGACAAAAATCATGAAACCTTGCATTCCCGAATGGCAAATTTTTCCCAGGGTAAGTAAACACTTATCCAACATGCCCTTTATGTAGTTGGAGGGGGGTGTGATGGGTGTAGCACCCCCTCACCTAGGTGTGTTTTATTTACTACAGTGCATGTTTTGGTTAAGGCTGGGCAAGTGTTTACTTGCCCTGGGTATATATATATATATATAAAATTAGGAGTTTCACAGTATGGAAATGAGAATAAAAAGACTTTAACAAGGTTGTGGTTCTTGACGTTATGTTGTCTCAGGGCAATAGAGATGATTGCCTTTACACTGACAGAGGTAAAGCTGAAAGTAAGAATCAAACCTATAGTAACAGTTTAAGGTTAGGACTTGGCACGGAGAATGACTATGAGAAAGGAATCAAGACCAGATATGCACTGGCATTTGACGGTATTATTGGGACATGCAGAAATGTGTAAATGAAGGATAGGAGAATAGGGAGGTCATGACATTAAAGAATTCTGTATGAGTAAGATTCATCCAGTTTATATTGTTAGAGCTTTCACTCTGTGATAACTTAAATTTCCTGTAGTGGAGGCACATGGATATATACAAATGACACCTTAAGGACAACTATCCACTTATGATATGCTAATGAGGTCAATAAAAAGGCTGAAACATGCATATCCACATTTAGTGGGGTTTAGCTTTATTGGCCTGAATGTTACCACAAAGACTTAAAAAGTAAAAAAAGCCATGGACATTCAAAAGCCACGTAGCTGAAACATTGGATGTCTTTAAGGGGATATTTGCATATATCCCATGGACCTCCACTACTGAAGGTTTACGTTATTACACAGCGTTTGTTTCTGTGTCCTTTTTACCCCGTGGTTTGGAGTTTT
This sequence comes from Protopterus annectens, assembly GCF_019279795.1. Classification (NCBI taxonomy): domain Eukaryota; kingdom Metazoa; phylum Chordata; order Ceratodontiformes; family Protopteridae; genus Protopterus; species Protopterus annectens. Next base: position 915,202,016 of record NC_056737.1, read on the forward strand.
TACAGTTACGTATGTAGAATTATTTCTGTGATGAAACAATAAGGCATAACATTCCAGGAATTACTTTACACTTTATGGCTCTGGATTTTCATAAGTTTGTGGGGTATTTGTTCAACAGTGCATATGTGATTATATTAATACCATGACTGTGCTCTAGGGAAAATGTGTATATTTCATTATATTAATACCATGACTATGCTATAGGGAAAATGTAGGAATGAAATTATAGAGATTAACATGATGATATTCTGTTTTAAACTGACTATTCTACCATGACAAGTTGTATAAATGATATTTATTTTTAACAAGGCCAATAAAGAAGGTTTTAAAAGAATGAAGAGTCTATTTATGGGCATCCAGGCTTGTGTAACTGTATATTTATGAAGCACAAAATTTATGAAATGTGATGGATAAGTATATAGAGTACTTTTCATATGGAGTACACAAACAGAAATCAGTAGTACTTTAAGCAGTAACAGTGATATATTTACAGTTTTGTAATCTGATAAATGAGTATGTGTATCGTGTTCCATTTTATCCTGGTTTCTACTAAACTGATTAGTCATGGTTTTGCACTAGTACATCTGTTCTAACCTCATATGGCTCAGCAAGAAAATTTAAGTTAACTGCATATTTTCCATATTTTCCTTACATAGGGTATGAGATTATTTATGTATTTGTTTATTTATTGTTATTTTGAATTTAATTGAAGTAGAGCATTGATTCCATATTTCAGTCTCGGCATGGGTGATCATGTAAACAGAACATTAATTGCATACAACAAAAAATGTTTTGGATCTTTTTATAGGCTATCAAGCATATGAAAATGTTGCAGTCAAGGATGAGCCAGACTACAAATGCTGGCCCTCCTACAATCTGCAGGGGTGTTTATTATCGGTCCACAATGCAGAGGAAGCTGCTGCAATTTGCAATTCCCATCCAAAATGTCAGTGTTTTGTTCTGACAGCGCAAAGGACATGGACAGGTAAGTACATTTCTTTTCACTGAAAAATAGTACTCTACAGGTAACAATGATATAACATTTTGTTAATATTAACTAGGGTAGAGTTACTTCTTAACTTGGTACATACTTCATTAAATATTTATAGAGAAATGATGCTCAGCTCATAACATGTAGCCATTTTACCTGGCAATGTCATTTAAACGGTAGTAAAACATGACAACTGTTTGTGTAAGAAATCCTCTGCCTATAAAAATATTTACCTTTCACTCGTTCTTGTTTGGATTTTAAATAATAACGCATTTGTTTTACGGATGACAGATATGACCTTGTAAATTATAATGTAAACTGGAATGTACACAGTACTGGCATGATATTCAGTTAAAGCTGTAACAGGTTAAAGTAAGATATCAAACTTCATTTCCCAGGTCCTTTTGTTAATGTTGATATTGCATTTAGACTTTAAACCTTATTGTTAAACAAAATGGAGCATATAAGAGAATACAGAATACTTCCAAATAAATCATGTGCATTCTTTTGCACAGACAGGGATTTAAATGTCAATCCTTTCAAAAACAAATCTTAAATTTTTAACTGCTCTCTAAAGTAATGCTTATTTATGAATATTTTTGAGAAGAATAATGTCACAAAAGTGAATGTCTGAAAACTTACTACTAATAATAGAAAGAACAAAGATACACAGTTCATGGATCTGGAACCTCTAAACAGGATTCCCTCAATGTTTACTAGTAAGAAGAATGACTTTCTCCAAGTTATTATATATCATTATATATCTCTCTCTCTCTCTCTCTCTATATATATACATATATATTGGACAGTGTTGAAGAGTTTTACCAAATATCTCTGTATTACTTGATTGTGAAAGAATGAAACAAATATATTCACTGGTAATATTCTATTAATTGAGTGGTAATAAAAGAATGAAACAAAATTGCATAGGATTTTTTTATTGTCACTGTCAGTTTTATTAATAAGTAGATCTTTTACTGCAGATTCCATTCTATGCCCTACAGGTTTTTGCCACAGCAAGAAGGTATATATATATATATATATATATATATATATATATATATATATATATATATATATATATATATGTACAGAGAATGTGCTTACGGAAGCCATCTTAACAGATGTGCAACTAGTGTGGCATATCTAATAATAATAATAAAAAAAACAAAAAAAAAAACAAATAAAAAATGTGACTGTGAATACCTCTTATTTTTAGACTTTAATGAGATGAGACTACTTCTACGGTATTTGTTGTATGGAAATCACCTTGCCTTACTTTGAAATGCTTTATTTAAATTATTTTTCGTATTTGTTAATTTTCAGTTATTAGCTGTACTTTTTACCTCCATGAAAATTACTGTTTATTGATCACCATTAACTTGGTCAGATTTTTTTTCTGTTTCTACTCTTTATTTACACTTTCTCACGAATTATTTTCTCATTTGTTTCTTTAAATGATTTAACGTGTTACATAAAAATTTATTTTACTGTTTTTTAAATCATTTTGTATAATTATTTCTGAGATCCCTTTTCTGCTATGCCTTGTTTTAATGCAGACTGTCACTAGTCTGTCGTCTTGGTAAGAAGGAGCCACTGAACTACTGAGACATAATTTCATCTTCTTCTCCTTCTTTTGCTTTTTAATTTTTCTTCTCCATCCAGATTTGTTTTCTTTTTTCTTAGAAGATGCCATCTGCTCATGTGGGCTGAACTCCCTGTTAATTTGTGAGGTTATCACCTAACACAGAACATCAGTACTTGTGCTTGAAAAATGCAGAGAGTTAAACGTGCTATTAAACAGGCCTTCACTGAAGATTGTATATTATAGAAAGTGCATACCACAGGAGCACTGGTTCCTTTGTTATACTGTTACACAAGCAATAATGCCCAATAGGGTGTGTGTTACTGTATAATTATACAACGACCCCCCATTAATATTCCAAAACGTGCATCAGCGTGCATGTTATAAATCAGACTTATACTACTGGAAAAAGGTCCGGTCGCCCAGACTTTTTCCATTAGTATAATTTTTTTTTTTTTTTTACAGCAATAGAGGACGCAAGATCTCCGTTGCTTTTTAGACACTGTCTCGCTATGTTAAAGGAGTTTAGCATAGCGAGACAGCTTTAAAAAAAGTAACGGAGATCTTCCTTTCTCCAATTCTTTTTTTAAAGCTGTCTCACTATGTTAAATGGGTTTAACATAGCGAGACACTCTGTAAAAAGCAACGGAGATCTTGCTTTCTCCATTGCTTCCACCCACAGCTCTGATGTACTGCATAAGCGTATGCATGCGTAGTACATCAGAACTGCCGCAGAATACCAGACAGCTGTGGACGGGCAGCACGGAGGCATTATACAATGGCATTATTTAAGAAAAGTGTTTTTTTTCTTAAATAATGTTATTGTATAATAGCAATAACCCACTTCTGGGTGTGGGTAATGCTGGATTTACCCACGGTTGTCTTTGTTTGGCCACTCGGGCTTCACCTTCGTGACCAAACCACACCAACCGTGGGTAAATCCAGAATTACCCACACCCAGGCATGGGTTATTGCTAAAATAACACCCACCCAGGGGTGTCATGACCTTTACACCCCCTGGAAGGACATTAGTTACACAGTAACACTAACCCTGGAGGGCATAATTGCATTTAGACAATGGTCTTTCTGTAAAATTGCTGTGTTTTACTTACCTATTTTTTTTTATTACTATAATTTTTGATGTAATATGGTTCCTCCACCTAATGTTTTGTATTTGCTGTAGTGTATGTAAATAGTGTTGGAGGAAATATTTTACATCCAAAATATAACCTGATAAAAATATCCATATGCATACTTCATATTTTGGTTTCTTACTTCTAAAATGTAGTGCTGTGGTAGCATTGTCGCCTCATAGTTAGACGTTGCCCATTTGATTCTCAGTTAGAGTGTCTTCTATGTGGCGACATGCATGAATGGGCGTTCCTTCGTTGAAGGTTGTTCGTTAGGCCCAACAAGCCAGCACGTAAAAATCTACTGCCAATCATTAGCGGACTGGAGTTCCGCTGTGGCGACCCCTAACCGGGAAAAGCTGAAAGATACAACTCCTAAAATGTGTGATTTGCTGCCAGTGATTGGGGATTGATGTCACTAAATAATGACATACATTTGAGTTTCAGACTTTATTTCCGTCAGGAAATTCACACTAATACAAATCCTGTTATTTAAGCAACTTTCTAATTTTATGTGTGATATTTAAAACCTGTTCATATTTTTGAGTCCTTGTTCCACTTTATTTTAGGCTTTATCTCGATTGTTTGAGCTAAGAGGTGAAGAGTTACGCAAACCTCTTTATTACTGCTGCCAGTAGTCACGTGATCTCACTCACTGTCTCACACACACACACACACACACACACACACACACACACACACACACACACACACACACACACACACACACACACACACACACACACACACACACACACACACACACACACACACACACACACACACACACACACTTGCACTTCAGAAAATGCATGCTCACACAAACCCTATCATTACAAAAACTTTGCCAGTAATTTGAATCTGGCACTATTTCAAGCCTTTGTTCCCCCATTTACTTTAGACTTTATGGCTGTCTCATACCTCTCAACCTCATAGTGTAAGAAATCTGGACAAAGCCTTACATAATGGGGAGACAAAGGTCCAAAAACTGGGACAGGTTTTAAATATTGCTCCTACAATCTTAGAAAGTTTCTAGAAGAACAGGGTTTGTGTTAACATGCATTTTATGAAGGATATGAAATCTGAAACTCAAATGTACATCATTATCATATGACTTCAGTCTACAGGTCATTACAGTGTTTTGCTAGAAAACCACAAATTTTATGAGGAACAGACCAAAAATATGAGTTAAAAATCTGGAGAGTTGAGATGTTTGGGCTATCTTGGTGGTATGCAAACCTCAACGGCAGCTGCCAGTGCTGGATTACTCTCTCTCATACACACACACACACACACACACACACACACACACACACACACACACACACACACACACACACACACACACACACACTTTTATGTTTCAAAAGAGCTGCCTAGCAAGTGTAAAATAACAGCTCGATCAATGTGACTCTCACTCTCATACATGCATATACTCACACACAGACATAAGCACACACTTTTTAAAATTTTCTTTCTATTTTTTTTCCTCTTTTTATTTTACACTCACTAAACAGCAAATGCACTGCTTAGTGAGTGTAAAATAATGGCGGACATTAATTTTCTTTCAATCTGAGCTCCACTGCAGCTTAATACGCTGCAAAGGTTTGTGGTCTAGAATCTTGTGGCAGGAGAGTGTGGCCTACACCCTTCTAAGCTGGGAATTGCTGGTGAATTGCTGCTTTATTTAAACTACTTTTTGCTGTTGTGACTGTGATTTTATGCACTTTGAATTTCTAGTACTTATGCATTTTATAGCTCAGGCTTGTTGAATCTAGACTGGTATCACCTAAGCATTAAAACCAGCTCTTCACTGAGGCACTCAATGATCTGAGGCATCCATTGCTTCCAACTAACTTTAAGTGTCTGTTTCTGCTCTTATATTGTACATATAATTTGTATTTGCATTGTACTGTCTGCTTGAATTGTCTGAACTCTTTTGTGTCACATTTTACTGTATACAGTATTAGTTCAGCTGTAGCATAGCCTAATTCTAGGATTGCTGTTTCTGGGTCTGTTTTGTAACTTCTGAGCTTCAAATTCAAGCCATCCTTCTAGGTGAAGGCTGTTCTGTACCCTTGTGAAAGGAGAGTGCTGGCTTGATCCCATCTTATCAAGGGTGACTAGAGTAACGCTCAGAGAGAGCATTGTTATTGGCTAGTTTGAGTTAAAAGGGTTATCTCTTGTTTAAGGCCTGTGTTTGCACTTGTCTGAGTGTAGAGCACCATCATGCACAGCCACATACCAAGGCTTTCCCTTAGAATCCCCAGGCTGCTGTGCGCCCCTGCCTTCGGCGTTCTAGGTTTGTCTATATTCACCTCCTGACCACTACTAGGTCCGGAATCTAGTAACCTACTAAGACTGCTGCCTCCTATACCACTGTGAGGACCTACACCATCCCTCTATTGGGAGCTCTTTCCTGGAAAGATAGAAGAAACTATATTCACCTCCTGACCACTACTAGGTCCGGAATCTAGTAACCTAACTAAGACTGCTGCCTCCTATACCACTGTGAGGACCTACACCATCCCTCTATTGGGAGCTCTTTCCTGGAAAGATAGAAGAAACTATATTCACCTCCTGACCACTACTAGGTCCGGAATCTAGTAACCTACTAAGACTGCTGCCTCCTATACCACTGTGAGGACCTACACCATCCCTCTATTGGGAGCTCTTTCCTGGAAAGATAGAAGAAAGTATGTCCTACAATTCCTGCAATTTGCAAATAACTGTTGTTAGCCTTTAACTGTACAACCCGAAGCCAGGTCAGCCAGCAGCCACACATTGCTTCTCCCAACCAACTGACCATAGGTCTCCATTAGTATCCCAGCAACCTTGCCTCTTACTGTATGCAGTAAGCCCTGTAAGCAGCCACTGTTCCAGTACCTGCTGTTGCCTCTAGGTGGCCCTCTCTTTAGATATTCCCTTTAGAAGGAATTCCTCCCCAGTAATGTCTCTATCTTACCCTCTGGTAGTCCCTTTCACCCCTTCACCTTTCTCTACTTTCTCTACTATTTCTAGCATCTGCTCACTCCTAACTTTTCCTTCTAACCTTCACATATCCCTTGGTTAACTCACCTGTATGATCTGCTCTTCACTGATTGTTTTCACCTGAAACTGCTTGTTTCTGCCCTGCTCCGCCCTCCTTGCCCAATTTCCACTTTCCTGTACTTTCAGGGCTGGCAATTCACCTTTCTTCCGGTCTTCCTGCCTGCCCCTACTCCTCCCCTTTCCCCAACCCTACTTCCTTTCTTAAAACTATATATACACCTGCCCATAAACGCTGACTCTTTCCCTTAGAATCCCCAGGCTGCTGTGCCCCTGCCTTTCTAGGTTTGTGTAAGTAGCGTGTTATTTCTTCCTGTTTCTAATTCTATGATGTGTAACTGCTGCGATATATCGTAGCTGTATTGGCTCTGTTACTGCTTTAATTTTTACTCGCCTTTGCAATCCTGTTACCAATGCTGCACTGTTTAATCAGTTTGAGTGCTGCTAGAATCGCTGTTTATCGCCAGTACGACTAATGCTGAATAGCGATAAACCTGTTGTATCTCACTGATCACAGATAGATCTGCAAGCTTGCCACTATACTTTACTGTCGGTATTTGTGAAAAAACACCGCATTGCTTGATGATGATTTGGTTTTTAGTTAGTGAACAGCGGTAGGGAATTTAGACTGCATTGCCCGACTGGGAACTGGTTTATTTTCCGTGGGCTGGTTTTCTACCCACTCCATAAATTCTTGCATTTGGGTTAATCCTTGGCAACAAGCACCCAATTAAGGTATATTTGTAGCCCAATACCTCTCGGAAGTGTGGAAGTTAGTAGCGTGTTTTATCTCAGCTACTCCACATGTGCTTAATGTATTCCCTCGCAGTTGCCTTACTAAGCTTCTGAGCACTACCTTAGTATGAATGCTTACCTTTCATGCTTCGTTGTCTTTATCTAGAACATTAAAGCAACCCCTTTTAAACCTCCTCTGTTCAGCTGTAAGCTAATACTGCATTGTTTAGTTCATGGTGAACTATTTTTACAAATTGGTCTGCTCTTGTTAATTTAGCATCGTATGTTTGCTCAGTTTATAGCTACTGCGTGCTAACTTGTTGATTTCACTGTTTCTATTTTTGGTGACTTCCATTGTCCAGTCCTGTATGCCATGAAATGCTTAGCTAAACTTGTTTGTTAGTACATAGAGACATGAAGTTTTGGAACTAGATGGTGGGAATAGAATTTGATAACAAGCTTGATTTTGTATGCTGCTGCCTGTTTCTTTTTTCTCCTCTAGGAATTGAGCCTGGCTTTGTATATTTTCCTAGAAGGGTGATTATTGTATTCATGATAGAGTGTTATTAAGGTTTTGTTCTGCCCTATATTTTAAATCTTTACCTTCTCCCCTCTTTTCCTAGCTATATTCACCTCCTGACCACTACTAGGTCCGGAATCTAGTAACCTAACTAAGACTGCTGCCTCCTATACCACTGTGAGGACCTACACCATCCCTCTATTGGGAGCTCTTTCCTGGAAAGATAGAAGAAAGTATGTCCTACAATTCCTGCAATTTGCAAATAACTGTTGTTAGCCTTTAACTGTACAACCCGAAGCCAGGTCAGCCAGCAGCCACACATTGCTTCTCCCAACCAACTGACCATAGGTCTCCATTAGTATCCCCAGCAACCTTGCCTCTTACTGTATGCAGTAAGCCCTGTAAGCAGCCACTGTTCCAGTACCTGCTGTTGCCTCTAGGTGGCGCCCTCTCTTTAGATATTCCCCTTTAGAAGGAATTCCTCCCCAGTAATGTCTCTCTATCTTACCCTCTGGTAGTCCCTTTCACCCCTTCACCTTTATCTACTTTCCCTACTATTTCTAGCATCTGCTCACTCCTAACTTTTCCTTCTAACCTTCACATATCCCTTGGTTAACTCACCTGTATGATCTGCTCTTCACTGATTGTTTTCACCTGAAACTGCTTGTTTCTGCCCTGCTCCGCTCCCCTCCTTGCCCAATTTCCACTTTCCTGTACTTTCAGGGCTGGCAATTCACCTTTCTTCCGGTCTTCCTGCCTGCCCCTACTCCTCCCCTTTCCCCCCTCCAACCCTACTTCCTTTCTTAAAACTATATATACACCTGCCCATAAACGCGCTGACTCTTTCCCTTAGAATCCCCAGGCTGCTGTGCGCCCTGCCTTGGCGTTCTAGGTTTGTGTAAGTAGCGTGTTATTTCTTCCTGTTTCTAATTCTATGATGTGTAACTGCTGCGATATATCGTAGCTGTATTGGCTCTGTTACTGCTTTAATTTTTACTCGCCTTTGCAATCCTGTTACCAATGCTGCACTGTTTAATCAGTTTGAGTGCTGCTAGAATCGCTGTTTATCGCCAGTACGACTAATGCTGAATAGCGATAAACCTGTTGTATCTCACTGATCACAGATAGATCTGCAAGCTTGCCACTATACTTTACTGTCGGTATTTGTGAAAAACACCGCATTGCTTGATGATGATTTGGTTTTAGTTAGTGAACAGCGGTAGGAATTTAGACTGCATTGCCCGACTGGGAACTGGTTTATTTTCCGTGGGCTGGTTTTCGCGCCCTACCCACTCCATAAATTCTTGCATTTGGGTTAATCCTTGGCAACAAGCACCCAATTAAGGTATATTTGTAGCCCAATACCTCTCGGAAGTGTGGAAGTTAGTAGCGTGTTTTATCTCAGCTACTCCACATGTGCTTAATGTATTCCCTCGCAGTTGCCTTACTAAGCTTCTGAGCACTACCTTAGTATGAATGCTTACCTTTCATGCTTCGTTGTCTTTATCTAGAACATTAAAGCAACCCCTTTTAAACCTCCTCTGTTCAGCTGTAAGCTAATACTGCATTGTTTAGTTCATGGTGAACTATTTTTACAAATTGGTCTGCTCTTGTTAATTTAGCATCGTATGTTTGCTCAGTTTATAGCTACTGCGTGCTAACTTGTTGATTTCACTGTTTCTATTTTTGGTGACTTCCATTGTCCAGTCCTGTATGCCATGAAATGCTTAGCTAAACTTGTTTGTTAGTACATAGAGACATGAAGTTTTGGAACTAGATGGTGGGAATAGAATTTGATAACAAGCTTGATTTTGTATGCTGCTGCCTGTTTCTTTTTTCTCCTCTAGGAATTGAGCCTGGCTTTGTATATTTTCCTAGAAGGGTGATTATTGTATTCATGATAGAGTGTTATTAAGGTTTTGTTCTGCCCTATATTTTAAATCTTTACCTTCTCCCCTCTTTTTCCTAGCTATATTCACCTCCTGACCACTACTAGGTCCGGAATCTAGTAACCTAACTAAGACTGCTGCCTCCTATACCACTGTGAGGACCTACACCATCCCTCTATTGGGAGCTCTTTCCTGGAAAGATAGAAGAAAGTATGTCCTACAATTCCTGCAATTTGCAAATAACTGTTGTTAGCCTTTAACTGTACAACCCGAAGCCAGGTCAGCCAGCAGCCACACATTGCTTCTCCCAACCAACTGACCATAGGTCTCCATTAGTATCCCCAGCAACCTTGCCTCTTACTGTATGCAGTAAGCCCTGTAAGCAGCCACTGTTCCAGTACCTGCTGTTGCCTCTAGGTGGCGCCCTCTCTTTAGATATTCCCCTTTAGAAGGAATTCCTCCCCAGTAATGTCTCTCTATCTTACCCTCTGGTAGTCCCTTTCACCCCTTCACCTTTATCTACTTTCCCTACTATTTCTAGCATCTGCTCACTCCTAACTTTTCCTTCTAACCTTCACATATCCCTTGGTTAACTCACCTGTATGATCTGCTCTTCACTGATTGTTTTCACCTGAAACTGCTTGTTTCTGCCCTTCGCTCCCCTCCCTACCCCCTTATCCCACCCACCCCACGCACCCTCACCCTTATACCTCACTTACCACTCCCCCTAAGGAATCCCACCTATCCATAACAGTGACCTCATTTGTAAAACTCCTCCCACTAATTACTACCATTCTTTTTCCTTCCCATCTCCCCCTCCATCCTACTCCTACGCTAATACAGTGGCTCTTCCCATCTAGTTTCTCTAACTTACACTTTAGTCGTAGCCCAACCTTTACTCTGACAGTTCCTTTCTCCACTCCTCACCATGTCTTTTAAAACCAAAAAAACACCATCCTTGGCCCTTATAATAAAACAAAACACAGCCAAGCTACTTCCCTTGTTCATTTTTACCTTAGTACTTACACTACCCTATCTCCTAACCTTCTATGAAATAAAATATAATTTTGACCTTAAAACCTCTTCCAAACAAACTACCTCTAATTTAATAACCCCAAAGTTCACACATTCAAACATTACTTCTACCTCTTCCTACCTCCTAGCCAAATATCACAGACTATCCCATTTCAAAACTAATAATCTCATGTTAAGGAAACTAAAATACTTAATGATGATTACTAATAAGCCACACTTAAACTACAACCCCTCTACCCTGGTAGATGGTGATATACATCCGAACCCAGGTCCTCTACTATTTCCTCTGAAGCCACACCTATTATCTCAAATTCCTCCTTCTTTCACCAACCTCTAATGCTCATTCCTTACTCATAGGACACCTTAATATCAGAAGTGTTAACAACAAAGTCACCCATCTCCACTCTCTTCTTGAATATTACTCTTTTGACATCCTATGTTTAACGGAAACCTGGTTAAAACCCCTCACTAAGGATACAGAAATCATTCCACCAGGTTATAACATTATTAGACAAGACCGTAATACTCAAGGAGGAGTTGCACTCATATTTAAGACTGAACTAAATATATCCTTAGTACCCTATGCTCCCCTAGAGAACACCAAAACTGAGCTCCTTATATCAAAGCTGCAACTCAACCCAAATAAAGCCGTTTATATTATTGGTACTTATCTACCTCCTGGAAATAACTCCATACTTATAGAAAATCTCCTTAGCTGGGCATCATCCACCTTCCCACAAGAAACTATAATACTTGAGACTTCAACCTTGACTGGTCATCAGTTAATACTAATAACCCAGTCTCTCATATTAATCTCCATGGCTTTACTCAGACAATAAATACCTCCACTAGAATCAATAAACCTAACAACAAAGAAAGTATACTAGATTGGATTCTTGTTAATAAACCACAGCTACAATATCAAACCGGCACTTTGCCAGATGACATTAGCGACCACAACTTAACCTATATCATAAGAAAGAAGAACATTGCTACTAATGCCCCTACCATCCGAACCTCTCGTAGTAATAAAAACTTTAACCCCACCCTATTTAGCACTGAACTAAATGCCTGCAACTGGTTACCTCTAAAAACTCTTCCTCTAGAAGAAGCAGTTCAATATTTTAACACCACATTCCTATCAATCCTAGATAATCATGCACCAAAAAGAACTATCAGAGTCAAAACTAAACCCGCCCCCTGGCTATCTAAGGAAACAAGGCACAAAATGCTACTCAGAAACAAATCCTGGATAAAATGGAGAACTAGTAAAACTCCCTCTGATCAACAGACCTTCAGATACTTAAGAAATAGTACTAAAAAAGCTATTATTTCAGACAAAAAAAACTATTATAGTAACCTCCAACAAGTTAATCATAATAATCCCCAAAGATTCTGGTCAACCTTGAACAGACTTCTTCATCCTGGTCAAACTATCACCCCCTCTCCCTCTGGATCCGAAAACAATTCTTCCCATGAAACTGCAAATGCTTTCAACTCCTTCTTCACCAATACCATCAATTCTCTGGCCTCCCACCTTTCCTTTGACAATTCTAGCATCCCTGCTCAAGCAGCTTCTAATCAACCTACCTTCACTCTACAACCTATCTCCACCACCTTCATCCAAAAATGTATCCAAAAACTTAAACCATGTACCCCATCGGCCGACCAACTTCCATCTGAATACCTCCAAAAGCAGCTAAGGTTATAGCCTATCCCATATCCATCCTTATTAATAGAACTATTGATGAAGGTACCATACCTGACATCTGGAAAATCTCACACATTATACCCCTACATAAAGGAGGTAACTCCAATGAATACTCTAATTACAGGCCTATAGCACTCCTGTCTCCCCTAGCAAAAATCATGGAAAAATGTGTTCACTACCAACTAATGAACTACTTAACCAAAAATAACATTCTAACTCCCTGTCAACACGGCTTCAGGCCTTTTCACAGTACTACCACTGCTCTTCTTTCCTTTACTGACTTCATAAACACAAACCGCAATAATAACATTCTTTCTTCTGCACTCTTTATTGACCTGTCCAAAGCCTTTGACATGGTTAACCACCCTCCTCATAAAAATCCTAGAATCTCTTGCTTTAGAACCTAAGGCTATCCTCTGGTTTACTTCCTATCTCACTAACAGGAAACAGGCAGTCCTCTGGGATAACCAACTCTCCTCTCTCCTTCCAATTTCTCTTGGTGTCCCACAAGGCTCTATTCTTGACCTCTCCTTTTCTCCCTTTTTATAAATGACCTACAAGCAGCTATTCCACAAGCTACATGCATACAATATGCCGATGACTCCACTCTTATTTGCTCAGCTAAAACGTTTCAGAGCTACAAACTATTACTCAAAATGTATTCCACACAGTAGAAGCATGGTTCTTAAAACGCTGCCTACTTTTAAATGCTAAAAACAAAACTCCTCCTCTTTAAACCTACTACTAGGTCCCCCACTTTAGACTTCTCCATCTCTTCTATTAATGGCACCCTAATATCAGCTGACTCCACTACCAAACTGCTAGGAGTCATGATTGACAACAACCTTACCTATGATTGTCACATCAATAATACCATTAAAACTGTAAACAGAAAACTGGGCTCCCTCTACAGAATTAGAACATTCTTAACCCCGTAGCCAAAGCTACTCTTGCCCACTCTCACCTTATTTCAACTCTTCTCTATGCCTCACCAATTTACACTAACCTGAAGAAAAACAATCTCTCAAAATTGGCTAACACATATAATAGTATTGCTAGATTTGTAACTGGCAATCAATTTAGAACCCACCACTGCCTGAACCTTCAGCAACTTCACTGGCTAGAACTAGAAAATATGTTGCTTCTTTCCCAACTTTCCTTTGTCCATAAAGCTTTCTATCAACCAAATAACACTCCTGCACTTTCCAAACTTCTGACCCCCTACTCTAACCTGAACTCACTTCGTTCCTACAGTAAACTACTAGTAACTTTAACTAAATCCAACAACCTTGCTGGTGACTCCTTTTCTCTAATGCCCTTGGTAAACACTGGAATCAACTTCCTACTGAACTTACTTCTATTCCAACTCCTGTTCTGTTCAGACAAAACTCAGAACTTACCTGAAAAAGCAATGGTTATGTCCCTGCTGTAACCCGACTAGATCCCCTACTATCCCTCCACTCCTCCCTCTCCCTCTCCTTCGTCCTTTTTCTTCTACAAGCCTTACTTCCATCACTTTATAAGTGCCAACTCTCTAATATCCTTCTCCTCCTCTAGGTGCATTTCTTTTACTGAAAGCATAGATCTTTGAATCTACTCACTTTTTGTTCTTTTGTATATTTCTCTTTTCTCTTACTCTCCTCTATAACCTTCCTATATAATAATGTGAAACAAGTGTCATTTTTTAATTTTATTGTGTGAGAATGATGAATCCTTTTATGTTATGTTAGTATTGAATCCTATGATGTGTTTCTGCATATTTGTATATCCCCACCTCCTTTCTCCTTTTTACCACAGCTAAATTTTTGTATATCATGTAACTGTGTTTATCTCTATGTGGAGCTTTTCTCCCCGGGCCTCTACTGAAAATGGAAATACTTCCAGTTGGACTAGCCCGGTTAACAAATGTAAAATAAAAATAAAAAATAAAATAGTGGTGCTGGTTACCATTGGAGGTTTAGATGCAAACATTTTGCTTGTTAAATTTTCCCTTAGCACTTAGCTTGTGGTCCTCCAGAGGTTTTTTGCAGCCCTGCTTTGCTATCAGGTGGAACACTAAGCCTAGCCTCAGAGGTACCAACACATCTCTCACCCACAAGCCATTCCTAAGTGTGACCTCTTTTTCTGATCATATAAATTTGCCTTACATTATGAATGGACAATTTCCCACAGTTTTCCCACCCAGCTTGGTTGACATGGGTATCCTGAGGCAGTGTAGCAACTGCCTCATGTTCACCGACAGCCCTCTACTCCTAGTCCACACAAATCAACATGTGAGAGATGCAACTATATTAAGAACCTTGAATCCATGCTCTCTCACACACCAGTTACTACATCTGACAATGAGCTGGTTGTCAGCATGCACAAAACACCTCCTACTACACCCAAACCCACATCACACATACCTACATATGCAGAGGTCCTCACCAGAAACATACCTAAATACCAGAGATCTCCCAAACACAAACACAAGCACGCTTCACATAATACTTCCTCTGCAAGACGTAATACACATAATACCAGTGTCTCACCCATCAAGTCCTTAATGCAAACCACAAAACCAAGCATATTAGTTATAGGTGATTCCATCATGAGACACACAGGTGTCCCTCTCACCAGGCTGAACAAGGAAAAGGTCATGGTTAGTCAGGTGCCAGGCTATGCCACATCACACATGCACTCAAGTCTCTCAACAACAGGTACTGTTATTAATCCGTCATAGTTCATGTTGGTGTGAATGACTTCAGATGTACCTCTCTGGACTATATAAAGAGAGAAATGACTGAGCTCTTGGACTATGTGTATCAGGCAGGTATGTCCCTAGTCTTAAGCAGCATTTTACCTTCACCTAGGATGATGCCTCAATACAGACAGAAAATGATTAATTTAATAATTGGCTTGTTTCTGGTGTCATTCTAAGGGGATCCAGTATCTGTCACCCTGGGATGACATGATTGACAGACCTTGATGCTTTGCCAGAGATTGTCTTCATCTGTCACCCCTGGGATTTTGGCTACTGTCTAAGGCTCTTCTCTCCCCCATAATGCCTTTTTTAGGCAATGTCTCAAGGACAAAATTCCTGATGTAAAAACTCCATCCAAAACAATCTCAAGGTTATACTGCTAAACCCTAGGAGTCTTAACATGAAACCACACTCACTGGAAGCAGTCCTCACCTTGGAAGAAGCAGACATTTGTGCAGTCATGTAGACCTGGTTCAGGGATGTGTAGAGCACCCCAGCCATACTGGGTTACACCTCCTTCCACATGTTCAGACCACAAACTGAAGGTGTGAAATCTAAAAGAGGTGTTGTATCAATTTTCATTAAAGTTAAATACACCTCCAGATTCGTCAAACAGCATGATTCCCTGGAGATAATTTCAGGTGCAATTAACTGTTGGCAGGACACCTATTCAAGTCATTGCCAGCTACAGGACCCACTCCATGAATCAGGGCACCCTCTCTGCCTATTTGGATCTACTTGAGTCTATAAAGATACATCCAAACACCATGGTTTTGGGAGGCTTTAACTACCTAGCCATTGTTTGGGTAAATTACTTGTCCTCAAACTCACTTGCCGAAAGGTTCCTCGACTTCATTAACTCCAATGCTCTAGACCAGCTGGTTGACACCCCCACAAGGAGTGCCAACATCTTGGATCTGGTGCTTACCAATATGGGAGACCACTGTAACACCCCCACTGTGCGTTCTTCCCTGGTGAGATCTGACCACAAATCAATCTAACTATTAAAAATGACCCCCCACAGCAGCAACTAAACTAAAAAACTTTTCCAAAGCAGATTATAACCTCTGATGTGATGGTATAAATAGCTTCTCTGCACCTCCCTCCTCAGATGGAACTGATACCTATGCAGAATTCTACACCAGTGCTTTATACAAACACCTGTAGAACTGCATTGACTCAGCCATACCTGATAGGACCAAAATAAGCTTTTCAAGGAAGAGCAAACCTGCCTGGTGGACAACTGCCATTAACAGGCTTCATAATAAGAGAAAGAAATTACTATCTAAGAGTAAGAGGGAGCGAGCACTAAACTGGAACCATTCCCTCATCAGCTTAAACAAGCAAATAAGACTACTTGTGAAGTCCCGCAAAGCAAACTATGAATCCAAATTACCTTCCTCAACTAAAGACAACCATAAGGCATTCTTTAGTTACATCTGTAACCTAAAAGGAAAAGCCCAGATTTGTGCTGAACTGGCTAGGCTTATAAATGCCCTTGGGCAGATAGCCTTGTATGAACCTATGAACCTATGAACCTATACCACATATACTGAGCCTGTGGACATAGCTAACCTGTTGGCTGACAGGTTCTATGAAAACTTCACTTCCCTGTCCCTGCCACATGTACCATATGACATCTCTGCCACCTGTCCCCTACCTTGTATCTCTAAAGAGCAGGTTGTTAATGCCTTCTCTAAGGCCAGGAACACAACATCTATGGGACCTGATAACATCCCAGGCTGCATCCTACATGGGCTCCAACAAGAATTAGCAACACCATTGGGTACTCTTTTCAATCATAGCTTGAGCACCGGCTTCATGCCAGCTCAGGCTTCATGCCCACTGAGTGGTGCACAGCTACAGTTATCCCACTCCACAAGGAGGATCCACCTTGGATCCCGGGAACTACCGCCCCATCAGTCTGACAAGCCTGATCTGCAAGGCCATGGAACGTATTATCATGGAATTTATAAACAAAGACATTGGCAACCTTCACACACTAGACCCCACGCAGTTTGGGTTTGTGGAAGGGCCGATCTTGTCTCCTGAACCTGATTGACTTCTTTGAATCAGTCTCCAGAGCCGTGGATGAGAGTAATGCAGTCCACACAGCCTATCTGGACCTCGCCAAGGCCTTTGACACCATCCCCCACTCTGGAATCATAGATAGGCTTACTAAGCTGGGCATTAATCCCTACATCACTCGATGGGTTGCCAACTGGCTTACTGACAGAACTCACACTGTAAAAGCAGCCGACTTCAAATCGAGCTCCAGACAAGTGACAAGTGGAGTACCTCATGGTTCTGTCCTGATACCGCTCTTGTTTGGCATCTACTTCTCTGAAGTACAGGCGAACACTAAGGGACTCTGGCTAAGAAAGTTCACAGATGACTGCAAACTGGGATCCATTTTTGAATCCTCAAATGATGTGGATACTCTACAAAAGGGCCTTACAGAAACAGATGCCTGGTGCCAGAGCCATGGGCTCAAGTTTGATGCCAAGAAATGTATAGTTATCCCCTTTGGGAAAAACATGTACCCATGAATTACCAAATAGGTGGCAGTACACTAAACACCAAAAGTGTGATAAGAGACTTAGGGACACAGGTGGATAGTGGTCTCACCTTTGATAACCACATCACCATGACAGTCAGAAAATCCTTCTATGTGGCACACCTCATCACTAAGGGCTTTTCATCCAGAAAAAAGGAGGTCATTGTTCCACTGTACTCATCCCTCATTAGACCCATTATAGAATACAACGCCCCATTTGGTATGTACCTCTCAAGATATCTGCAACAACTGGAAAGAATGCAGAAATACCTCACTAAAACAATCACAGGCCTAAAGCAGACACCCTACGCTGACCACCTTAAAAAACTCCAGCTATACTCTGTCGCATATTGTCTACTCAGAGGCGATCTCTGCTTAACATACAAGGCCATGTCAAGCCCAGAGCTGTTGGACATGCTACACTTAAAGAAATCCGAATCCCTCAGAGCCACATGCTCCAGGAATCTAAACCTTGTCATCACAATAAACAAAACATGCTGGAGGGATAGGCTCCTGACCCAGAGACTCCCCAGACTCTGGAATAGACTACCCATACATGTTCCTCTTCAAAAGGAACCTTGACGATTGGATGGGAGAAAGGAAATTCACCCCGGGGATCATGTCAGTCACCCTGCTAGACAGGGGCCCAGGGACGTAAATAGTGTGGGATGAAATTGCCAGGGAATTGTTATGGCTAGGCTTGTATAGGCACTAGGGCCTTTAGCCTAGTACCTATGAACCTATGAACCTGTGAATGGAAAATGGTCGCCATTATTCCCTTGCACAAGTGTGGTGCTTCCACTGACAGTGGGAACTGTAGACCTGTTATCCTGACTAGCCTTTTCTGCAAGGCCATGGACTGAATCATCATGGACCATATCAACAAAGATACAGGTAATCTCCAAACACTTAACCCTACTCAGTTTAGATTTTTCAAAAGGAGATCATGCCTTTTAAACCTGGTGGACTTCTTTGAGACAGTCACCAAGGCTCTGGGCAAGGGGAAATCTGTGCATGCAGCCTACCTAGAATTAGCCAAGGCATTTGGCACTATGCCACGCTCAGGCATCATTAATTCAAACTCACCCAGCTAGGTATCAACCCTTATTCTTTAGAGGGGTCACTATGTGGCTCACTGATAGAACCCATATAGTCAAAATAGGGGACTCCACCTCCAACAGCAGACCTGTAACCAGTGGTGTTCCACAGGGATCAGTCCTGGGACCTCTACTGTTTAGAATCTATTTCTCCGAAGTACAAGCAAAAACTAAAATCTGTGGCTGGCAAAGTTTGCCGATGACTGCAAACTGGGAGTGGTCATAGAATCTCCAAATGATGTCAGCATCCTACAAGAGAGTCTTACACAAACAAATGATTTGTGCCAAAGTCATGGCTTTAAACTCAATGCAAAAAAATTTATTATTATCCCTTTTGGTAAGGGTGATGTTCCTGCTAACTGCCACATCAATAGCAACACCTTAAGTGTGGACTCAGTGGTGACAGTAACCTTACCTTTGACCACCATGTCTCCACAGTGGTAAGAAGAGCATTCTATATTGCTCATCTCATAAGTAAGGGCATTGCCTCCAGAAAAAAAGAAGTTATAACCTCCCTGTACTCTTCCCTCATCAGGTCAATAATTGAGCACAACATCCCTTTTGGTATGTACTTTTTCATGCACTTGTAGCAATTAGAGAGACCACAAAGGTTCCTCACAAGGAAAATTCTAGGCCTTCAGCATCTGTTCAAAGTGGTTCATCTGAAATCACTGTCACTTTATTTTGTTTCATACAGATTACTCAGAGGCAATCTTTGCCTTGCATACAAGGCAATCTCTGACCCTGCTTTATTGGAAATGCTGCACATTCGTGAGTCAAATGGCACATGGGTCACTTGCTCAAAGGACCTTAACCTGCTATATGACATCAACAAAACATTAATAGGCTATACAATGGGAGAAAGAAATTGCTGTCTAAGAGTAGGGAGGAATGGTCTCAAACTGGAAACACTCCCTCCTCAACTTAAACAAACAAATAAGACACCTAATGAAGTCCTCTAAAACTAACTATGAATCCAAATTAGCTTTTCTGACTAAGGATAACCACAAGGCATTCTTTAGCTACATCCATAAAGTCAAAGGTAAGGCCCAGACTTGTGCTAAACTCATAGTTAATGATACTACATATACAGAACCTGTGGATATAGCAAACTTGTTGGCTGACAATTTCAGTGAAAACTTCACTCCCCTGTCCCAGCCACATATACCCCAAAGCATCCCTAACACCTGTCTCTCACCTTGTATCTCCAACGAGCAGGTCTTAAAAGCCCTCTCCAAGGCATAAAACACAGCCTCCATGGGACCAGACAACATCCTGGGCTGTGTTCTACATGGGTTAAAACAGGAATTAGCGTCACCACTGGGCACATTTTTCAATCACATCCTAAGCACTGGCTTTGTCCCAGTGGATTGGAAAACAGCTACTGTCATCCCTTTGCACAAAGGGGGTGCATCCATGGACCCCCCAGAAACTATAGCCCCATTAGCCCAACCAGCCTTATCTGCAAGGCCATGGAATAAGTCATCATGGACCTTATTAACAAAGACATAGGAAATCTCCAAAAGCTCAACCCCACACAGTTTGGTAGCATGTTAATAGCAGTTGGCCACCAGATATTTTTGTTTTTCCTTGAAGATCCTGCTTTGATTCTTTCAGATATGGCAGAGTCAATACAATTGTACAGGTGCTTGTATAAAGCATCGGTGTATAACTCAGCATAGGTGTCTGTTCCATCAGTGGGAGGAGGGGCTATGAAGCTATTTATACTGTCATGTAAGAGGCTGCAATTGGCCTTGAAGAAGTTTTTTTAGTCTAGTTGTTGCTAAGGGGGGGGGGTCTTGTGTTATAGTCACTTCTAGCGAGACTGATTTGTGGTCAGATCTCACCAGGGATGACCACACAATGGTGATGGTGCAGTGGTCCCCCATGTTGGTGAACACCAGATCGATGATGTTTCAGCCGCTTTGGGGTGTGTCAATAAGCTGGTCCATGGCACTGGAGTTAATGAAGTCAGGGGACGTTTGGGAAAGTGAGTTAGAACATGTATAATTTACCCAGTCAATGGATGAGTAATTAAAGTCACCCAAAACCAAGGTGTTTAATTGCATCCTGATTGACTTAAGTAGATCAAAGTAGGCTGAATGCATGTTCTGATTCATAATGGGGTCCTATAGTTGTCAGTGACCTGAAGAGGGGTCTTACCTACAGTCAGTTATGCCTGAAGTAATTCAAGGGAGTCATGCTGTTGAACCAATCTACACGTGTATTTATCTTTTCAGTTTGTGGTCTGAACTTGTGGAAGGAAATGTACCCTGGTATAGCTGGTGTGCTCTCCGCAGCCTTAAACTAGATCTCAGTGACTGCAGAAATGTCAGCATCCTCCAAGGTGAGGACTGCTTCCAGTGAGTGCAGTTTCTGGTTTAGACTTCTAGCATTTAGCAGCATTTCGGTTGTTTCTAGAGGGTATTTTTACATCAGGAATTTTGTTCTTGTGACATTGCCTAAAAAAAAGGCACTATGGGGTGGCAAGAGCCTTAGCCAGTAACCAAAATATCAGGGGTGACAGATGAAGACCACCATGTGTAAAGGAATGTGTTTGCTAATCAGTCACAAGTGTAAGAAAAAAAATTAATATTTATGGGGAGGCTTGTGATGTTCAAAACCTAAAGCTGAGTAATTTATGTTGGCTATGCTGAGTAAAACAAAGGTTCATGCACAGATCCACATCTCCTGCTAGAAGACGGTGACTGTGCACAGATGGAAATGGCATAAAATGGGACACATCAGTTATCTACACATCCCTGCATATCAAAAGGCATGTTTTACAAAGTTAATATTTGAATATAAGCTAATGTTCTAAGTGTAGTTGCATGCTAAACAGTTTATATAGTAATGTCCTGTTCAGGATATGTAATGCCATTTGTGGTATAAACAATTTATGCTATAGTATACTATTCAGAATATATTGCACCTTCTAGTTGTGATGCTGTGAATTATTTATGTTCTTTTCAGTGCAGTCATATTGTATGCAGCTTGCCTTTTTATGTCTCATTCTTTGTATTACACAAGTTGACTATCCAAAGTTTGACCTGATATTATATGAAAGTATTATCATGGTCATTTAATCTGATTTGCTTCATAAAAATTAGTCAGCCATCTTCATTACAGAGTAATTGAAACTTAAATCACCAATAATGTAGTCAAGGACTGAGGAATGTATATAGCCTCATTTTAATTTGCTATGAAATATGTCTGATAAAACTAATAGTTTGCAATGAAAGTTAATATAAGCTTGATTAAAACCATTCTGTTAAAACCCTTCTCACATTTTTTCCCTGCAGGGCGATACCTTGCTTGGTTTAGAAGTGGTTTCACTAATTTAATACCAGACAGGAATTCTTCAGTTTACATAAGAATGTCAAATACCTCGGTGCCAACAATCTGAAAAGAGATCACAGAAACATCTAGTGAAGAAATTATTTCCATCATCAGGATATAAAATCATTTATTGTACATTGTTTTATGAGGCTGTCAATTTGCCAGTAGAAAATGAGAAAATTCTTGACATCAGATTTCCCACTGACATCGAGAAGAAGAGCTATTTCATCTCTGATTTACATTTAAAGGAAATCAATATTGTGATTACGTACAATATGAAAACTATGTTAGCCTTCTTCATGAGCTCTGTGGTCAGTGCAAGAAATTTAGCAAACTGAAGTATTGTCTACATGATATGCAACTTGTCCTTTAAGATGCGGGTTTATATCCTGCATCTCAGGTGTTTATTTGTGATTTTGGTATATTCCTGGAACTTAAGTTGTTGTTATCTTTAAATGTATAATATAATAACTTATGCACTTTTCTGCACTTTTGCAGATTAACTTTGATGACCTTACAGGTTTGTGTGTACTTTCAGTGAAAGAACGCAATTATAATGAGAATGTAAACTTGTATTTCTGTACTTAGACATACCTGAATAATAAAATATCTTGGGTGTGTGAATGTATTATGTGCTGGGATAAAATTAGATCATTGGAGCATTGTGAAACTGCACATACTGTTAAATTCTGTCAGTCAGTGTGAAGGTATTTAAAGGAATGCTTTGTTAATTAGCCAAGCTTGCAAGAATAGTAAATCAACAATTTTTGAGAAGGCTTGTGATGTATAAACCTAAAACAAAAAGATTTATTTTCTCTAGGTTGTTCAACACAGAAGTTCGAGCACAAATTCCTTATGAGCTAAATCATTTCAACAGACCAGACTAAATCTGGCTCACTCTTTGCATGAATATGATTGTAAACAGACAAATTTACCTCAGCAGTGCTCTGGATATTCCATGGGGAAATGTGTGTAAGTATCTGGTGGTCCTTATCTAAATAACAGAAAATGAAAAATAGTAAATAAATACATGGCATATGTATCTGCAAGTATTTTTAAAACCACTGTGATATCAATATTTATTTATGTTTTCATGTGTTGTCAGGTGTAGAACATGGATCTGGATGGATCTTTTTGAGTTTTAATCCAAGGAATGATTGCAATTCAAATTAATATTTGGTATGGTTGTTTAGTACCTTCATAACATTAGATATGAAATATTTCTAGGTAAAGTCACTATTCCTAAGAGGGTAAAACCTAAGATAATTAATCATTTTTTTATCACAGTATACAATAATATATGTTGTTCTAGAAGCACTTGAGGCCCAAGAATTTGAAACTCACCGTCTTGCAGCCAGAGACTCCAGCATCTTGTAGCTCAGCTAGGGCGCCACTCTTGCTTGAATTCGAATATGAGTTTTCACAGCTTACCTGCGCACATTATTCTAGTTTGCACAAGGCAAGAGCAGCAAATGTGATGAGAGAGTGGCTTAGGGCACCAGTGGGGAAGTACGTTTTAGGTTTAGGGAGTAGAAAAGTAGGTTTAGGTTTAGAGAAATGGAAGAGAATTTAATGGCTAGAGAATGAGGGGTGATTTTAGAGTTAGGGAACTAGAAAGGGGTCTTAAGGTTAGGGAACAGGAAGGGAGTTAGGTTTAAGGAGGGGGTTGAATTGAGTTTTAGAGTTACAGTTAGGGTTCTGGTAGGGCTATTCGGGCTAAGTACTCACTGGATATCAAGTTAGTTAAGTACTTGTCTATTCAAGCAAGAGACAATAAGCAAGTGTATCATGAGCCTATAGAATGTGAACACTTGTTGGAGGCACTAGCAATATATACTGAATGTTTTATTTCTTGCCTATTTACAAACACTAGCAAAATAAATTAATACAGACAGGGGAGGAACTTCTATGGCGAAGAAAGAAGATTTTGCTCTGTGTAGGAGTTAAACCTTTGCATGCTTTAGCCAACTTTCATTTGATCTATATCGACTTATCTAATCTTTGATTTGATCTTGGGTGCAAGTAAACATATTCCATGTAGTTAATAAGCCTAGTCAGAGCAACACAATATTTAAGTGAAGTTTTTAATGTCAAATTCTAGTCTGACTGATATGTAGTTGTCATACAAAGTTTGTTACACTAGCTGGAAAACTATTTGGTCAGCATACCTCTCAACTGTCCTTGATTTTGGCTCAAATTTTAACTGTGTCTTTCTGAATCCTTCCTAAAACAGGTGACTTTTGAAGAAAAGGTGGTGAATAAATAATGACAATTATTAAGTTATAGACTTGTTTTACTTGAAAAATGTATATTAATTCTCAATCTCTTATTCTGGAAATGCCTTGGGTTAATAGTACTAATGCTTCTGGTTGTCCCTTATTATTTCTAGATTTGTCTGTGGTTTTGTTGAGATTTGTCCCTGATTCATTAAGAGCTATGTTTGCCAGCCACATATATAGTTAAATGGATTAGTTTTCCACCTAAACAGACATTCCAAGAACACTAGAGAAAAATGTAGGTTCTCACTGAATTTTATGATAATATAGTTTTCCATAATTACTTAATTCCTTTCCAGTATGGGGCTATAAGATCTGATACTGGCTAACCAGTGCAATACATGCAAAACATTTTAGTGTTCTATGAGTATAAACCTCTGTAAAGCTTACCATCTTCCAGTTGAGCTGTAAATATTATTTTATGATAGGTTTCTGTTACTGTTTAGTTTACTTTTTCACAGAATATTGGATAGCCTTAAATATATATCCTTTCTGATTGTCACATGGATTATTTTTCCAACAAGTGAAATTACCTCTTTCGTCATTCAAGACTCTGTTTTGTAAACTCTTTGCAGCAGACTATACTTTAATTAGAACAGACGTTTATGAACTGGAATAAGGCAATGTTGCTGACATTAAGTAACAATTACATTTTTTTGTATAGGTATATGTCCCAGTTAAATCTATCATGACTTATTCCTTTATTACATCTTTTGTCCTGTTTCTGTACAAAAACTAATAAACAAATGTTTTTTCTAACTGATTTTTATCACTCACATAATTAGTGAGCCAGTTTGCAATGCTTTCTAATCTTTAAACACAAGTTGGACTTCATTAAACTGCTGGTATCAGTTATAAAAACATGTTCATTGCAATCTTCTGAGCTTAACTAATCTTTGGCAAACGTCTTTATAAAATAACATCACCTTACAGTGGCTCTAAAAATATTTATATTTCTTGTTAGCACATATCTAGAAGTATGGTATTTTATCAGCTATTCTTTCTTGAACATTTTGTGATATACAACTATATAACATTTGATAGCCATATTTTAGAAGGTCACCTTTCACATACCTTATATGGAGAAATCATGTTATCTAAAATTCATTGTAGTATTCCAAAACATAGTAAAAGGATAAAAGAAAAAAAGAGAGATACAAATGGCTCTTCTTTACTCAGCAATAATTATATGTACTTTTGAACTCATGCATTCCTTGGTTTAATATGCATTTACAATAACAGAAAACTATTGGGCTTAGATATGTAACCAGTTCATTTAATTTTGTTAGACATTTAAAACGCATTAGGGTATATCCTGTTCAAACAACAAAGTAAATCATTAGATGTTTAGATTAATAGTTCATATTAAATAATGATTGTAAATGCTTTCTTTATTTTGTTTTTGCATTTGACAATTTTGACTAGTTGTAACTACATGCGGAGAATATAATAATGACTTTTTTAAAACAATTACTTGGCTACAATGCAGTTAAGGGCAAAACTGCATTGTATTCAGAAATGACAGGCAAGATAATGTAAAAACACAAAATGCCAACAAAGAGGTAAAATATTATCACAATGCAACAGATAAAATTATGGCATTATAGGAAATTAGCTGTAATCCACTGTACAGCAATATTTATTTAGCTAGTTTGTTTGCTGGAGTAGTTCACTGATCTCAACAGACCATTTGCAGGCATACTTAAAAATATGTGCATTCCTGTGCTCTCTTTACCTCTTTTTTCATCTTAACTGTGGAGTATTGTGTTTGTCATTGCGGTTTTCCAGTGTTACATTAACTTCCTTTTGTTTTCAACTATTTTTGACTGACCTTATCCTATGTAAGATTTTTCTTTAACTATGCCAATTCCAAATCTTCTGTCTAGTTACATAGTATTGTAAAATAGAAGAAACCAGATGATCATTCCTTAGACTAGACATTGGAATAATGTAAGTAGATTTTTACACAGTACCTGTAAAACCACTTGGCATTATCAGTGTAACATTTTTTGGCAGCAACAGTTGTGTTTCACTGGTACTTTCTCTTAATAAGAGCTGAGAAAAAGATATGTGGATTTTGCACTTCTATGTTATATGTTGATTTGAATAAAAACTAAGAATTATACAAATTCTAGGAAATGTTTTAGAGCAGCATTATGTTTGGAAGCAGTAATTATGCGGTGGTGCAGCAGTAGCATTGTTGCCTCACAGCAAAAGGTTCTCCCGTTCGATTCTCGGCCTGGGTTGGGAGTGCCTTCTGTGTGGAGTCTGCATGTCCTCCCCGTGGTCGAGTGGGCATTCAAAAGACATGCTTTGAATGGGTGTGCCTTCGTTGAAGGTTGGGCATCGGGCTAGCAACTCGGCACCATAAAAAAACAACTGCCAATCATTAGCAGACCGGAGTTCCGCTGTGGTGACTCCTAACCGGGAAAAGCCGAAAGACAAACAATAACATTATGTTTGGAAGCTATCCATTATTATGTTTTATGCTTAGTTTCTTAACAGTTCATTGTTTTTATTGCAGGTTATTTATCTTTTACCTAAAATAAATAGACTTGTCTATGATCCTACTTTTAAATTTTGTCTTATTTTTATAGATCAGATTTTTTGTTAGGAATTTATTTTTTTTTTACCAAGTTTATCAAGTGCATTTAACTCTACCTATATTACTTTTATAGTATTCTTGTATTAAGTTACTGTTTTCAGATCGGGTTCAGGCATATGTCCCTCCTATAGTTGCCTTCCTTGTCATGATTGTTGGTTTTGCTTTCATAATAAATAAGTTTTATGGGAGGGGGACGTCTGATGATGTGATAATTCACTACCTCCATTCTACTAAAATGATATAATAAAACTAAACAGAGTGCAAGATGATATTGTAAAAGAATATTTAAAAGAAACAACATAAGGTTTGTCTGTCTGTCCAGTATGTACATTGCTTGTTCAACACATTGAGAAACTGTGGTTACCAACTGCCCTTCTATGGGTAGTTCCATCCTGTGAAAACTGTGAACAATGCTAAATATGCTGTAGTTTTAGGAGAGAAATATTTAGCTTTCTTCTCTAACATTGCAGAAAACAGCGACTTTGTATCTAAAACAGCATTAGTTTGAACATGGGCCATCCTTAATAATGTTATATTTTTGTGAACAAGTTCCACTGTGGGCATTTGGAAACCGTAAGAGATACTGATCCAGTCTCCTAGTACTTCTGTTATGACATATTTTACTTTTAACTTTTACTGACCTCAGCTTATCTTGAAATGGCAGCGCTTTGCTCTCATTGATTTTGTCTCTGAAGAGACAAATTTCCTGACAATCATCTCAAGTGTTATCTATCTATCTCTCTATCTCTCAAGTGTTGTCTAAATATCAATCATAATCTAAATCTCAAGTGTTATCTATCTCCCTATCTCTCTCAAGTGCTGTCTAAATATCAATCATAATCTAAATCTCAAGTGTTATCTATCTATCTCTCTATCTCTCTCAGGTGTTGTCTAAATATTAATCATAATCTAAATCTCAAGTGTTATCTGTCTATCTCTCTATCTCCCTCAAGTGTTGTCTAAATATCAATCATAATCTAAATCTCAAGTGTTATCTATCTATCTCTCTATCTCTCAAATGTTGTCTAAATATCAATCATAATCTAAATCTCAAGTGTTATCTATCTATCTCTCTATCTCTCAAGAGTTGTCTAAATATCAATCATAATCTAAATCTCAAGTGTTATCTATCTATCTCTCTATCTCTCTCAAGTGTTGTCTGAATATCAATCATAATCTAAATCTCAAGTGTTATCTATCTATCTATCTCTCTCAAGTGTTGTCTAAATATCAATCATAATCTAAATCTCAAGTATCTATCTATCTCTCTATCTCTCTCAAGTGTTGTCTAAATATCAATCATAATCTAAATCTCAAGTGTTATCTATCTATCTCTCTATCTCTCAAGTGTTGTCTAAATATCAATCATAATCTAAATCTCAAGTGTTATCTATCTATCTCTCTATCTCTCTCAAGTGTTGTCTAAATATCAATCATAATCTAAATCTCAAGTGTTATCTATCTTGGATCAATGCCAGTATGTATGGAATTTTGTGAAAGAAAGAAAAAGAGACTTCTTTTATCAGCCAATTTACTCATGTATTCCTTTATGCATTTGAAGTTGTTAATATGCAGTCAGTCTTTGATTTTTTGTCCAGTAATGATCACCTATCAAAATCTTCAGCTTCTTATTTCCTTTACATGGTAACTCCTCTTAATTCTCTGGCTTTTGTTCTTCTGGGCCATTTTCAACAGACTGTTATCTATATTTTGAGAAGATAGCACCAGTAATAAATGCCATATTTGTGGATGAATATCACCACTGAGGTTGATAGAGCCAGCATATCCTCACATGTCCAGACATTGATACAAAACTTTCAATAGAATGACTATGTTTTATATGATTAGTAAGATAACCATTTCTAGACAACATTTTTCTGAGACACAGATAATCAAACTTGTATAATGCATTTTAGACTTCTGCATGTTCAACCTATGTTGCCAGATCTCATTTCCTTTTATCTGGCAAATGCTGTATTTCTTGACTTGGTCGATTTCCATGTAGTGCTAACTCTACTCCTGGAATATAGCATTTTTATCTACTAGTTAAACCAAGCAAAAATACTTTGTAACAGTAGCCCTAATACAAAACAGAGAGCGAGAGAATATCAAGATGTGCCATTTCCATGATCCGTACCTCATATTAGTCTTCTATCAAACCGGGAATAATTCAGTCCTTCAAACTTTCCCCTGTGTGGACTTAGAGGCATTGCTGAAATAAATTAAAAGTATATTGTTTTGCCTTTGCAACAGTCAGATAAATAACTTGTGTTCACTAGATCTGACTTTATATCTTCACTGTGCAGTGTTTTAGATCCAGGAGTCCAAACCTTGCTAAATATTTTATGCCCCCCCCTCCAAAAAAAAGCACTTTAACAAATTAATCACTGTAAGACATATATTAAATTAAATGATGCTTCTTAAAATTCCAAAAAAATATAGGGAGTGATTTGGCCTCATTCAACTTTATATACAGGAGTCTCTATATATAAAGTAAATGATATGAAAGTACTCACTTACCTAGTAATTAATACTAATGTTATGCTCCAGTTATTGCATACATGCATCACATAATACTAACTCAGTTTTTCTAGGCAGCATTTTTCTAATGTAGAGGTTAACATATAGGATTACAGTTTTGTATTCTAGTCTTGTGCAAAGTCACATTGCAGGTCACTCTTGTCAGCTAAAACAATTCTCAGGATAGGGGCAGAAGACGTGGTACAGTACAACTTAGGAAAGACAGAGTGACTTAGTTTGAAGCACAAAATGGACTGTGAGGGCAATTTATTTTATTTATTTGATATTTCATTACTGGGAAAATCCTACTGGGTATAAAACCCATTTTCAGTATAGGCTTGTGGAAAAAAGTTCAATACACATTATACAGGTAATTATATATGTAGCATTATCATGCATATGTCTATACATAACAATATTATTTTATGCACAAAGGATATAGAGTTGTACAGAGCATAGACTGAGACATAGCATCATACAGTAATAAGATATATGACATTATCGGCGGACAATGAGCTATATGGGGTGAAAACATTGGGATGAGGCATAAAATGAGTTACAATAAATGAGACAGAATAATATGAAGCAACGAGAAGAGAAACCAATCAAATAACACCCGATTATGTATATAATTTTAATACAGAAATAAGAATGAGGAAGATCAATATGAGAAGGCAAATATTCCAGGTAATGAAGTATTAGAGAGAGAAAAAGTTTTGTGGAGAAAGGCAAAAGACTGGTAGTGATGTGGAACAGAAGGATTATTAGAGAATTAAGAAGTGAGAAAGAAAACAATGGAGGTGGGAGAGGAAATAGGGAGAAGAAATTTACCCCTGGTCTGACTACTATGTCTCTGATAGAGAGAGGCTGTCAGTAAATCACCTCACGTAAATCAAATATAAATCAAATTTATGGGTCAGATTTAGGTTACATGGCTAGGAGGAATATACCATATCCAGTACATAATCATCTCATGTTGAAATAATGTTATTACTTTTTTCCCCAAGTTAAAGAGACCAAGCATAGAATCTTGTAACAGGGAGGTGTGAACCCTTACTGCAATAAGCACTTTTAAAAAGTGAACTAAAACATTTGAACATCTTATTATAAATAGATCTGAGCAATTCCTATGAAATATCTATCTTTCTGTCTATCTATCTATCTCTCTATCTTTCTTTCTTATACATTTTCTACTTTTTTGTTGTCCAGTGTTACGCATTGGTGTATAAGTCCAAGTGCTGCCTTAATCTACAGAGCAAAGCAGACAGGAAACATGAACATCCTGATATGGTACCATCATAATAGTAGGGGAAACATTTCTGTTCACCCCCACAACACCCCACCAACAATTTGAACAAAACATCTGCAGTGTCTGAGATATCTTATGCTGGCCAACAGTGTATGAGATAATCAGTACTTCCTTGTAACATGAACATTTAGAAACAAGTTAAAAACACAGCAGATGGTGAATAGTGGGGTCTAGACAGTCATGAGCATTAAACATATGTTCACCTTGGTTACAAGTTATAGGATTCTGCCATCACAGTTTAATGAATGGCCTACACAAAAGTCCTTTATCACATCAGGTTCATCTTATTTTTCTTTTCAGATTATAGTCTTCCAATGTGTTTTTACTCCCCATCTGTCATCTTCTTTTCGCCGCTAATTTAAATAGTAATAATAATAATAGCAATAATAGTAATAATAATAATAATATTAATAATGATGATAATTGTACTAACCATACCTTTTCCATCCTAGGCCCTAAACTCTGGGAATCCCACCCTACTAATATTAAAGACCTTACATTGTATCCATCATTTTGTGCTCAGCTTAATGATCATCTCAAGTCTGAGTCAGTTTGCAAATGCTTGCCTTCTGGACACATCACCCTGATCGATACATCATCTAATCCCCCACTGACACATCCCATAATCCCCCACTCATCCCTTCACCAGTCAGGCACATTTGTCTTTCTCACATTATTTCCCTATATTAATATGTGACATTTATTCCCTCCTGTATATATTATACATAATTAATTTCTATATGCTCTTACGTTTGCTATCTTTTACACTTTGTGATCCATCTCTTCACTTCCTTACTCTAACCACCCCCTCCTACTGTCCTCTATACTGAGTACTTTATTATTATTACTGTTATTGATTCATTGCTATTTGCACAAAGCATTTTGTTTGCATTCATAATAGTTCTTGTTAACTTGCTTGTCTGCTGTCATTTATGTTTGTTCAGACTGAGACTGAAATAGGTCCATTTGGATCAGTGCTCTGCATCTATTACCAAATGGAGTAAATAAATAAATAAATAAACAAATAAATAAATACATAAATAAAAATAAATAAAGACATAAAACCAATAAATAAATAAATGCATAAATAAAAATAAATAAAGACATAAACCAATAAATAAATAAATAGTACTACAAACCTATATAATAACTATAAAATTAATTGGGATGTTGACACATCATCAACATTTTAGTAAATTCGGGGTAATTTTGGCCAGGCTTAAAATGGGTATTGGGCAGATATCTTAGAAGCCACCTGTGAACCTATATCATTTCAGACATTTCAGCTATTATCTGGCATGCTTCCAGAAGACTAAAAGAATAAAATGACCGACTTAATAATAATTGTCTGCAAATGTTTTCTTGAAATTAACACAGTATTACAATTTATTAAAGAATATTTCCACTTGGATTATTTTCTAATTTAATTTTTCTTTAGCATTTTTCATTTTTTTAGAATTATAGCAACTTGTAGTGTGTAGTTAAAAATGTACATTATGTTGCTGTTTTCTGTACTATTGAATATTACATATTCTGAGTTCTACACTGGGAACATTTCAGACATAGTTCACATCTGAATATGTACAAATTTGAGGCATTTTAAAAATAAAAATATTTTAATTACATTCTACACACTGGTCTCACTTTAATGACTTTCTGTTATTTGTTTCCTTAAAATGAACGTCTTAGCTGATGGTAGATTTTCCTGGCTCAGTTACAACATGGAGCAATAGAGCAAATAGAAATGTATTGTATGAAAGACAATAGTTGTTGTAATGGGATGATGCTATAACAAAGCCTGTTGACAGTTAAGTCAGCAGAACAAAGTCTTGCTTTAGCATAGAATTAAGAAAATCACACTATCATTCTTTTTTTTATCTTTTGTTACATAATTGGCTCTTTAATTGATAAGACTGAAGCTTATACTTGCTGTGTTGAGTGGTATGTGATGGGGGATGGTAACGTTAACGGATTTTGTTTCACTTTTAACCACCTGGGTTGTAGCTGCGGGGTATCTGCTGAATGTGTTTTGATGCATAAGATGAGGAGTGGGAACAGTTTTGCATGAGAATGGAGTAATGCAATTTGTAAATGTATGCAGAACTGGAACAGTGTTTACTTCTCTGCAGGTTGTGTGCCCTGACCTCTTATCACTGTACTGGCAACAGATGCCATAATAAAGAAATATCTTTGTTAAGTAAACATTTAACAAAATGGTTAACAGATGATTCAGGTATTATATTACAAATGGTATTACCAATAATACCAGGAAATATTATCATCTAATATTTTAGTACGGTAGAAATGGCATATTGATGAGGGCAAAGTACCATAAGCAAAAGCAAGAATTCCTAAAATGTAAGACTACTGCTGAAAAAATGACTTCACCTCAGACTATGCTGTCCATGCTGTCAAATGCATAAACACAAAGACTTCAGCAATGTGAGCTACAAAATATTACTAAAGCTACAACTCCTGGTATCAATACAGTAAGTAAAAATATTGTAATTATTGGTACATGTTTATTATAGCATTGCATAATTGTTAGCTTTGCTTTCCTGTGCTTGGTGGGCATTTTCCTGTAGGAAGACTCTGTAATTACTTTGTTCTTATGAAAAACACATAGATTTTCTTATTTACCTCTGTGTGTACTACAATTTTCTTTTAAATATGTCAACTACAGTTACCGATCTATGATGAATGAGGTTGCAAGCTTAAATTAAAGGCAATAAATCTTGGTCTCTTGGCTGGCCACCCACATTAATTTCACAGTATAATCCTAGTCTTAGCAGTCATAGGTTCATAGGTTCATAAGTAGGTACTCGGCTATCTACCTGAAGACATTTATAAGCCTAGCCAGAATGTGTTGGCTTTCGCCGCCCCCTTAGATTAGTTCCCTGTGCCTCTGTCCAGCAGAACCACTGAAGTGATCCCCGAGGTAAACTTTCTGTTTCCCATCCACTCGTCAAGATTTCTTTTGAAGAGTGTTAGCAAGGAGCTCTGCCTAATGTAGATTGGGATCTTGTTCCAAAGCATGGGAAGTATCTGGGACAGGAATCTATCCCTCCAGCACATCCTATTTATTGTTGTGGTGAGGTTGAGATCCCTAGAGTGTGTGGCTCACCGGGATAAGGTTTTCTTTAGGTGGAGCATGTCCATCAATTCTGGGTTGGACATGGCCTTGTATGTCAGGCAGATATCACCTCTGAGTAGGTGGTATGCAACCAAGTACAGCTGTAATTTCTTCAGTCGAGCTGCATAGGGCATCTGTTTGAGGCCAGTGATCCTCTTGGTGAGGTACTTCTGTGGTCTTTCCAGCTCTTGCAGGTGTCTTGTAAGGTACATCCCAAATGGGGCATTGTACTCTATGATAGGTCTGATGAGTGATGAGTAGAGGGGCACAATGACCTCTTTTGATCTGGATGTGAACCCTTTTGTGATTAGGTGGGCCACGTAGAAGGATTTTCTAACCACTTTGGCAATGTGATTATCAAAGGTGAGATTACTGTCTACTTGGGTCCCCAGATCCCTTATTACATCTTCTGTATTTAGGGGACTACCACCTATGTGGTAGTTTGTGGGTACTTTGTTTTTTCCAAAGGGGATGACAATGCACTTTTTGGCATTTAGCTTGAGGCCATGATTTTGACACCAGGTATCCATCTCAGTGAGACCCTTTTGGAGGATTTCTGTGTCAGCCGGAGAGTCAATTATAGCCCCTAGTTTGCAGTCGTCTGCAAACTTGGTCAGCCATAGTCCTCTTGTGCTTGCCTGTACCTCTGAGAAATATATGTCAAACAGGAGGGGTCCTAGGACTGAGCCCTGGGGAACTCCACTTGTAACCGATTTAGAGTCGGACCTAGCTACCGCAACTCTCACCATGTGGGTTCTGTCCATGAGCCAGTTGGCAACCCATCTTGTGACATAGGGGTTTATGTTCAGGCTGGTGAGCTTGTCTATAATTCCAGAAAGGGGAATGGTGTTGAAGGCCTTTGCGAGGTCTAGGTAGGCTGTGTGTACCACTTTTCCCTCATCTATAGCCTTGGTAAATGTCTCAAAGAAGTCCACCAGGTTTATGTTCCATTAAAGAAGGAAAACACAAAATTACAAATGCACCAATAGTTCATAATTAAAATATATTTTTAATGTAGTTGTACATTTGTGCATAATTGCACCAATACAAACAGCGAACATTCTATTGCAGATATCTCATAATGGATAAGGTATGGGGTGCACTACAAAAGTATGCACTTTATAGCCATATGTTTTGAAATCCATGTAAACTGATAAAACCTAATATAAACCTGCCTCTTTATTAGAAGTGTATAAAAGCTATATAATACCACTTGTCCTAAACTGTGATTCATTCAGCTTACCCCATATTGCTACTTTAAACTCACTGCACAGTTCTACAATGAAATGCTGACTTCCTGAAAGTCAGTATGCTGAAAGGATAAAAAAAAATGCCTGAAAGTGAAAAAGGTAAAAAATCAATGTTGTTTGTCTTTGCAGAGGGCAAGCTGCCCTGTACCCCCCTAATGTGAGGAATAAGCCCCCTATACCCCCAAACCCCTCTCTTTCTCTCTATCTCTCTATATATATATACATCACACACATATCAACTCCATGGTTGCACCAAATCAAAGAAAGGAGAAATCTCCTAAAACAAGTGAAAAATTGTTAGCGCACACTTAAAAACCACCCTGGCAATGATTTCCTATGGAAAACAACATACAACATAATGCCATTTCTCTTTTTTGCTGCGTGCCACTGACGCTCATCAGTTTCACATCAGTCGTGAGTAGGGCAGTTCCCACCGCACATATAATCTTATCCCCTCATTTATCTTACTAGCCTGTATTAGCTTTCCTAACCAACAGCTAGTATTCATATCTCAACCACTTCTAGTTCATGTACTTTAACTCTGTTCTACCTTTTCTATTCCAGTTATGAAATGTAAATGGCTTATTAGATCTTCCATATGTATGTTGTTTATCAGATTGCCTGTGCTTACTCATAAATGTAAGTCATTGTTATTTGTATGCTGTACATTGTTTTGTTAGATCTTCCATGTGTATGTTGTTTATCAGATTGCCTGTGCTTACTCATAAATGTAAGTCATTATTTGTATGCTGTACATTGTTTTGTTGCATTTTGCTGTAACTGGGGATGAGCCTGTAATTGGCCATTGTTTGATCAATATTCTATGAAATATAAATATTTCAATAAATAAATAAATAAAATATTCAATTTCATATATACAAATTGTATAACATCCTAAAACCATATATCATTCTACTGGATTAAAAATGCATAACTATATATGTAATATCTAAAGTTTTTTCAGATATGTAAACTGAGCAATCTATCATATTTGTAGTACATAACTTACATTTACTTACACTGTTTACTGCCTCTGAGCCTGTATTGTGGCTGAAAAGGGTCTTTCGACCAGTCCACCTACCCGGTTACCAAATAGTAAATAAATAAGTAAATAAATAAATTAGATGTGTCCCACTCTAGGCATCAAAAAAGATCTCTCTTTTATAAGACTGGAGGTTAAATGACTGAGGATCGTAAGAGTGTAACCAAAATATTGAAAGTTACAAATGGTTGAAACCCAAAGAACTGCAACTTAAAGTCCTAGAATAATACTGATTGTGGGCATAAAGACAAGCAGAAAACTTAGCACAAAAAATGGAGGTAAAAAAGCAATCATTTTGGCATTGAGAGCAATGTATTTATATCCTTGTCACGTGGAGAGTATTTCCCCATCTGCCTCTAAATATATATTTTGTGTCTGGGGCTGCATAATGTTCTGTTATAAACAGGCAATAGTAAAGATGCGTGCCTGGATTCTTTGCCTTCAGAGTTCTATAACCTTGGATTAAAGGGAGAGGGATATAGCCCTCACATGAGGGAGGGTAAGGAGTTTGTCCATTGCAAAAGCAAAGATTATTTATTCTGATGTGGTGTTTTCAACTTCATGGTTTGCATTTGGTTTCATGTATACATTATTTATAATTTTAGTCTTTTGATATTTAGTGTTTTGTAGTTTTCAGGATTGCCATTTTAACCTTCAGTTTTATGACAGAGATTCCTGAAGAAAAGGAGTATGTCAACATCCTGAAATAATACTGATTGCATACTTGAAAGATCTTGTCTATTGACCATGGTAAATATTTCTGAAAGGGTTGCAGAGGCTGTAGACAGTGGCCACATTGTGCACACAGAGTATCTTGACCTAGCAAAGGCCTTCATCATAATTTAGCATTTTGGCATCATACAGAAGCTAAATGCTTTAAAATTTGACCCACGTATTAGAAAGTTTGAATGTGATCAGGTGTCCTTAAGGACTCAGTGCTGACCTCTCCTTTTTTACCTTTATCTCTCTAATATCCAAGCAAAGAGCTAAGTTTTCTGGAAAACAACATCTGCAGATGGCATGAGTTGTTTTTATGTCATTCGGTGACACCCAAACTCATGCCAAACTAACAATGGGCTCAAACTAAATGCTAAAAACTGTAATATCATCACTGTTTGCCGACAAGCTCTCCCCTCATCATGCTGTATGAACAAATGAAAATGCAGTCTGGGACGTGGGAACTTGGGTTGATAATTCCCTCCCTTTTGACCATCATTTGACAATGTTTGCCAGTAAATGCTTTAATTTAGCACAGTTAATTGCCAAAGGAATGTAATCAAGGTCGGAGGAGGTAATGACTTCTTTATACTTGACACTGATTAGACCAAATATTGAGTACAGTGCCCGCTTTGGGATGTATCTCACTAAACATATAAAACAAAAACCCAAAAGTTCCTAACCTAAATGATTACAAGCTTAAAGTCCTTGAGATATCAAGAGGGGGTGGAAACTCTATCCTTTTATTCAGTAGCATAAAGACATTTGAGAGAAGATCTCCATCTTGCTTGCCATGTCGTTAGAGAGACAGTTATCCCGGACCTTCTGCAAGTCCAGTGGCTAATATGGTGGAGGGACAGTATTATAATACATCACTTCCTTAATCTCTGGAATAAACTTCCCTTGCATTTTAAGCAATAAGTTTGCTGTCTTCCTTTAAACATAGTCCAGATGACTGGATGGGTTTTCACAAATTTATTCTGGCATTGGCTGATATGGTCCTCTTATAGAATGGGGATGTGGCTTGAGGGAGAGTACTGGCAGGGCATAAACTGTGATAAGACTCAGTATCTGTGAAGTGGATGACACTGCTGATATAGATGAGACATGAGTGCCTCACAATGCACAGCCATCAGCAGAAGTGGCTGTTTTCATATGTTCCTGTCTGTTATGAATTTACTTACAAAAGTAAAACAGAGGTAAAAGCATAAACGTCACATATATATGCACTCATTTTTAGAGCAAAACAGTATTTACTATAGCTGATATAACTACAGGAGCTTGTGCCTTGAGTGACTTCATAAAATAAGACAATGGGCCGGATTCAATAACGTCAAGACAATGGGCCGATTCAATAACACCTACACTAAGTGTACACGATAAGTATTCAATAAAATTTCTATCACATTTTTTGTGCTTTCTAGTTGTTTACAAAGATTACATTAAATGTACATGTAGCCTACATCTAGTAGTAACCTGCATGAATCCCTGTTAATATTTAAAGCTACAAGAATATCAGTAGGAAAACTAAAATTAGGAGGAAGAAGGTGTGACTTATGTCTGTGTTGTCTGTTCACTCAGGACAGTGTACAGTGTACACTTTAGTGTAGGCTTTCTTGAATCTGGCCCATTGTTTACTTTACCATTAAAATGCTTATTTTCTTGTAAATGCGGGCCTATATCTGGGCATGTTAAACCCAAAAAAGATAGGTTAGCGAACAAATGCCATGATCTGGAATAAGTATGAAGTATATTGTTAAACTGTATTAGGCTAATTCTTTCTTTATTTATTTTATTTAACATTAGTTTACTGGGATAGTCTGAATGGGGTGACTGTCATGGCAAAGTTCTAAATCCAGCTAGCTCATTTCCTTCCCAAATACAATATTCA
Source organism: Protopterus annectens (assembly GCF_019279795.1). Lineage (NCBI taxonomy): Eukaryota > Metazoa > Chordata > Ceratodontiformes > Protopteridae > Protopterus > Protopterus annectens. The sequence continues at coordinate 915,241,139 of NC_056737.1, forward strand.
GAAATATCCTGCCACAATGGATGGGCAGTTTCCTATCATTTCTACTTCCACCTTGATTGATATGGGCATCTTGAGGTAATGTAGTAACTGTTTTATGATAACCACAAACATAAAAGATGACGATTACCGCACCTGATAAAAATAGGAGCACCAGTAGTGAAAACGCCAGTATATGTAAATGCAAAAATAAAACAAGTTACTGGTAAAAGCTCCAAACAAAGAAAGTATGTGGTCTCACTCTGGAAAAGCCAAACAATCCATAATGCAGTCCAAGTCTATTCAGATCAAGCACGTTGTTAATGTCCCACAAGAAAAAGGCAATGATATATAAAATCAGGTTTATTTGGATCCTAAATCGGTTAGCGCTTTCGCATACAGCTTTGTCAAACCAAACAATGACCCTACAAAACAGCAGCTTTTTTTGCCTTTAGTTAATTATGTATGTAGCTGTTGAGTTTGCTGGCCCTGATGAACTCTTTATATTGTATAGTGGGTGTATATCTTTTAGAACTTTTAATTGATTGATTGTTTAATTAGTTGCATTATTAATGAATGAGCATGTGTATAAAAGTTGCTGTTTTGTAGGGTCATTGTTTGGTTTGACAAAGCTGTATGCGAAAGCGCTAACCGATTTAGGATCCAAATAAACCTGATTTTATATATCATTGCCTTTTTCTTGTGGGACATTAACAACGTGCTTGGTCTGAATAGACTTGGACTGCATTATGGATTGTTTGGCTTTTCCAGAGTGAGACCACATACTTTCTTTGTTTGGAGCTTTTACCAGTAACTTGTTTTATTTTTGCGTTTTATGATAACCATTTACTCCAAAACAAATTAACACCCTATGTGAGAGATGCAAATACACTGTGGAATTGGAGTAAATTCTCTCACTTAAAAACAAACTAGACATCAAATAGGTTGTCAGCACACACCCTTCACCTCTCACACAAACCTCACCTCTCACACAACACATAAACCCACATATGTGAAGTTACTCACTAAAAGCCTACCAAAAGAAGAGACCTCCTAAACACACACCACACACACTCACCAATAAGCAAAAGGAAAGCACTGGATATATCAACACACACACACAAATAAGCCCCTAAGGCAAAACACATCAAATGTCTTGGTCAAAGGCGATTCCATAGTGAGACACACAGATGTCCCCCTTAACCGACTGGACAAGGAGAAGATCAGTCAGATGCCTATCAGGTGCCCGGATCCAGTAAATCATGCATGCACTCAAGTCACTCAACAAGTATCATTATGACTCTGAATGACTTGAGCTATACCTCTATGGACCATATGAAGACAGCCATGACAGAAGTCTCTGATTATGTGTTTCATACAGGTACGTCCCTAGCCTTAAGCAGTATCCTTCCCTCACCCAGGATGATGCCACAATATAAACAAAAAATGATTGACTTCAACAATTTGATTAGCTTCTGATGTAAGTCCAGGGGCATTCAGTATCTGTCAGCCTTGGAGGATATGGTAGACAGTCCTCGCTGCTTTGCTAGAGATGTCCCTTTTTTTAGGCAATGTCAAAACAACAAATTTTCCAATGTAACAAAATCTAAGAAAAACTCAGGGTCATGCTGCTTAATGCCAGAAGTTTAAACACAAAACTGCACTCCCTGGAAGCACTCCTCACCTTGGAAGTTGCTGACATCTGTGCAGTTACCAAGACATGGTTCAAGACCACTGAGAGCACCCTGGCCGTGTAAGGCTACAATGCCTTCCACATTTTCAGACCTCAAAATGAGCATGAAGGAACCATAGGTGGAAGTGTATCCATCTTCATTAAAACCAAATACATTTTGAGACTGATCAAAAATAATGGATCTCAATCTACTCCATGTCCAATTAACTGTCGGGAAAGTATCATACCACAATATTGCTAGCTATAGATCCCCCACCATGAACCAGGATAAACACACTGCCTACCTCAATTTACTGCAGTCTCTTACCATACAGCTCAACACCTTAGTCATGGGATATTTCAACTATCCTTCTATAGACTGGAGGACATACACGAACAAAAACGCACTTGCTCAGAAGTTTCTGGACTCTAATATTCTGGACATAGATATCCCACTAGCTGTGGACATGCATGTTTCAGCCTTCTTATGGCCTTGTCAGCACAGCATAAGTGGACCGTTAGCCAAACATGTCCACAGCTAGTGGGGTTTGGCTTTATTGGCCTGAATCTGTCCATAACAGACTTAAAAAGGAAAAAAAAGTCATGAGCATTCAGAATTGCTATATAGCTGAAATGCCCGATGTCCTTAAGGGGTCATTTGCATGTATCCCATTTTACCTCCAATACAAGAGGTTTTAAGGAATCACACAGTGGAAAATCTAGCTTGGCTAGATTTTTCTTGTAGTTTTTACAGAAGTAGGTAGGTAGGTAGGTAGATGCTATGGTTTTCTGCTGTAGTTTGTAATGCAGGGTTTGGTTCTAAGAGTGGCCAGTTTTTCGTTTATTCTTTTTATTACTTGGGCTATGTGTGCATCAAACTTCATGCTGTCATAAAATTATAACAGCAGTTTTGTTTGGGATATGAGTTTTGTTGAGGTATTGTTCCTAGAGATAATAGTAAATGAGAGTTTTAGGTTGGTGAGCCAGTTTGGTGCGAAACATGTAAGCTTAGTTTCATTTGGACTGAGTAAGTGATGGGCATTGGATAACCAGGTTCCAATAATGGTGAGAGAGTCTTAGGTAATTTTCTGTAGTATGTAAAAGCTAGGAGTGGAGCAGAAGAGTATAGAATCATCTGTGTACTGTACAACAAAGGCATGCTTAGAGGCTTTAATAAGTTAATTATTGTAGATGTTGACTAATAGGGGACCAAAGATTGATCCTTGAGGTAACCCGATAGAAATGAGTAGGAAGGAAGAATATATCTGTTTCCATTTAATGGCCTGTTTTTTCACTACAAGTGGCCATGGAACCAAAGCATCACTGATTGGAAGACATTTAGGGAGGTTATTTCATCTAGTAGTTTTTGGTGTGGAATGGTATAGAAAACTATAGATAGATCAAAGGAGATGGAGGGAACAAGATCACCCTTGTTTCTCTCTTTATTTATAGAATCAAAGAAGCTAAGAAGAGTTATGGTGGTACTGTGTTTAGGTCTGAAGCTATGTTGTGTATTTGTGATTAAGTTATTTTTAGTCAAGTAGATTATTAGTTTGGAGCAGACACATTTTTACTGTAGAGGATAGAATGGCTATGGGTCTGTAATTAGAAAACTCCATGGAAGTTCAATGTTTTTGGAGAGGAATAATATATGATGCTTTCCTGACAGAGGGAATATAGTTTTTAACAACAGAGTGGTTGATAAGAATTGATATGGGGTGTGCTTGCAAGGACGTCAGTTGCAATTGAGGGGGTATTCTGTGGCAGTGGCAGCTGGTGACTTCAAATCAAAGGGGGGCTGCAGGAGACAGGTGAATGGGTGGAGCCAATTTGAAGGGCCAATGAAAAGGGGTGGGGCTATGGTGCAGTGGGATCAATTCTGGACATGATTACTAATTTACATGAAATAAATTCTCAGTCACTATGGCACATGCTACATACTCTACACAGCACACATTGTTACGTGTGTGCAGGTTGGTTTGAAGACTTACTTCTGTGATATGCTGCAAAACAGTACTTCGTACTCTGTTTCTGCACCTGATGAGAAGCTGTGGTCTGGTCTGGAACACATCAGGTCATACTGGATTCCCCCCCCCCCCCTTTTTCATGGCAGCTCAAAAGGGACAGTTTAAAGTTTCCCAAGCAAACACTATTCACGTGACCCCACCTGGTTCCAAATAAGTGCTTGTAATCTTTCGGCTCTTCCCATTTGGGGTTGCCACAGTGGATAAGTTTCCATTTCTTCCTGTCCTCTGCATCTTGCTCTGTCACACCAACCACCTGCATGTCCTCTCTCACCACATCTATAAACCTTATCTTAGGCCTTCCTCTTTTTCTCTTACCTGGCAGCTTCATCCTTATACTTTTCCCAATATACCCAGTATCCGTTCCTCAGCACATGTCCAAACCAACCTAATCTCGCCTCACCGGCATACAAATACTGCGGATGACTTTCAAGAAGATATCACTTAATTGGCCCAACATCATCTAAAATGGACACATATTCCTTGTTATGTCAGTATTACTGGGACTAGCTTAATATTCAGTGCTAACCAGTACAAATGGGGTTAAGCATCAATAAAACAGTTTACAATTATCCTTGATGAAGAAGCTGTTTCTTGCAGAGCTGAGAAGGCAGTGCAAAAGGAGCAGGCAGAAAATAGGGTACATAAAACTAGAGAGCCTCACAAAGAGGATCCTAGGCCTTAAACACTTGTCCTATATGGATAGACTCAAAAAACTCCAACTATTCTCTGTCTCATATTGCCTACTTACAGTATAGCATGGTCAGCTACACATTACAGTTTGCCCTTCCTTTCCATTGGACAGTTTTAAGATTCCAGCCTAACTCTGTCATGTACCCTGTCCATGGTCTGTTTAGCATTTGTATTCCTCTCCAAGACATGAGTAAGCTGCGACAACATATAATGTAGGTAGCTGCTGTATGGAAATGTATTTATTGCATTTGATTACTGGGAAAATCCGACTGAGCAATAAAGCCCCTTTTCAGTGAGGCCTAGGGAGAAAAGATCCAACTAACAAAGATATATATACATAACATACATACATACATTATACTGAGATAACAAACATCTATGCTAAGGTAAAAGGAGTAAAATAAAATCCACATTGCCATACATACAATGCACACATATGCTTTCACACTGCAGTCTACAGTACACAGAGTTTCATTCTGTATGTTTGTATGTATACCTAGCCCAGTTACACCTTCTGTGTATTTCAAGCTGCATTAGCATAAAACATCTCTCAGGCTTGTGCGCATTTATTTAAGGTTACTTACAATGAGCAGATTTTAGCCTAGGTCAGATTCAACAATATACATCTTACAGCATACCTCTCAACCTCTTAGAGTAAGAAATCTGGACAAAACCATATAAAAGTGGGACAAAGGACCAAAAATAGGGACAATTTTTAAATATTACTCTTCTTACAAACTTAGAAAGTTGATAGAATAACAGGTTTTGCATTAGCATGAATTTTCTGAAGGGTATATGAAGTCTGAAACTCCAATGTACATTTTGCTTTCCAACTTCTACCAGCATCCCTCATTGCCATTGGTGACAAGTACTGACTGAGGTTTCTTTTTGGGGATAAACTCTTGGCTAGTCTTGTAAGGGCCCCAGGGGCATTAGCCTAGTAACCTCCTATGATCCTATTTAACACAGCCCACACTAGAGAAAAAAACCTTACAAGAGCAACTGACAGCACAGATAAACATTCAATATGCTATTCAATAATCATTTATGACAGTACATTAACAGAGTAAAATGCTGAGCTCAGTGTTGTTCAGCTGGTTAGATTTATGGAAAAAAACAGTGGTATAACAACAGAAACAAGCTAAAACATTAGACGTAAGAACTGTTGATACAGATTGTGCAGTTGCCTGCTTGAGAATAGCAGCAGAGATTTCTATAATTAAATTCAGTGGTCATCAGTATCAAAACAATCTCCATGTGCCTGTCTTGGGCAAGATTAATGACATCTCAATCTCAGAAACCATCACCCTACTGAAAAATGACGACAAAATGTCTTCAACTCTGCATGTGGGAACCAATGATGAGAAAAATGCCAAGAAAGAGAAGTAGTATGAATTTTGTAACTGGGGAAAAATGCAGAAATTCTATCAGTATGGCAGGTTCAACTTCAGACATTTTGCATGTTCCACTTTGTCGCACAGGAAGAACTAAAACATCAGCTACATTTAAAGCATACAGAAACAAAAGCCACACACACACACACACACACACACACACACACACACACACACACACACACACACACACACACACACTATGATTTTTTTTTATAAAGACATGCCAGTTGCTAAACTTCTCCTAAGTATTGTATTTTTCTTAGCCCTGCCCTGTGACTTGTGCCATTGTTGAAAAGAGCTCAAGAAACACCAGTACGCTGTCTTCTTAATAAACAAAATTAATTGATTAGTATCTGGGAAAGAACCCTTTTGCTGCCATTTGTTATTGACTTGCCCTGGGACATCCCCAATGTCAACTACATTCTCTGTGAAGATGATGTAATTCTAACAAAAGCTATTAGTTTCCCTAAACCTAAACTACTATAAAATATCTCCAGAAAGACTTTAAGCTTCATAATATATCTGGTTTACTAACAGAAATTTACTGACGACTCTTCAGACAAAACTACTGCTCTGACATTTGGTACTACCCAACGACCCCTCTAACAAACCCTACTAGAAATCCTTTACATGTACTCATTATTTCAAACATAACATGGCCTGGCCTCATCAAGTCACCATCATTCCTTTACAAAAACACACAGAACAAGCTAGCTACACATGAAATTGAAATTTAAAAATGTTCTCTATACCTCAACTCAAACATAAGGCTCTGACTCTCAAAGTCTAGTTTAGGAAAAACTGCTGCTGTTTTAATGGTTCCACAAGAGAATGGTTCAACTTCAAGTAGATTAACTGTTTGCAACTAAAAAAGCCACACTTCTCTTCTAATACATTACATTCAATGGATCCAATAGCTGTTATGGTTGCTTGCTAGCAAGTTATTTTACTTATCATAATTTAAATTTATGGAAAAGTTGTCGAGCCATCAAGTACTTTACTTACACACTATACAGTCAGTAGTAAATAAATGTTGGATTCAGTTTTACAGAGACACACTTACCTCAAAAAAATGAATGAGTGATTGGAGTTTGAGACTGTCTGACCATTTCCAAGCGTCATGAGTAAAGGCTTTTTTTTAAGTAGCTGGCTGGCTGCTAGTCAAGGTCCGGACTCAGGAATCCAGGCAGAATCTTTTATCTTTTCTCTTCAGTCCATTGCAAGCAAGCACCCAAAATGTCAGACAGAGATTTAGATCATATGATGATTAATTTAAATAAATGAATTAGCAATAGGCAGCACTAGTACATGCATACCGTAGCAACTACAAAAGTAAGTTGCCAATGTCCAAAGTACCTGTCCTGTCTTGCACTGCCTGCTAAATACTGATTGTTTCTTGCTCTCTTTTTCAAAAAGAGAGTGAGAACCAACCAGTAGTCATCCTGCCATTCACGTCACGTATGTGACTGCGGATGTGGCAGTCTGCCCCCCTTCCACTTTACTGTGCAGTTACCGCACAGACTTCTGGGTATAACACACTGATGCAGAACTCTCCATAGTCTGGACTGCCTTTACAGCAGTCTGAGACAGTCCAGCAGGCAGCAGCTTCAGAGAAAATAAAAAAAAAACAAAAAACAAAAAACAAAAAAAAACGGAACTCGCCGAGCAACAAGCACGCACAGTTCGAGTTCCGGGACTTTGCAAATCAGTCGGACTCATTTTTATAATAAGTTAGACAGTTTTTTTAATTTAAAAAATATTTTATTTTTCAAGCTGTGTCTTTTCTTTTTCTTCACACAGCTAGGGGGGCTGCAGTCCTGCAGTCCGATGCCACGAGCCGCCACTGTCTGTGGCCAAATGGTCTGCTGCCAGGGCAGTTAGATTTAATTGTAAGAGTTGTTTCTTGGTATAAGGAGTTAGAATGGGATGGAAATGGAATAAGGCATTGTGGGTATCAGGTAGTGATGGGAGGGTAGTATTTTTGAGTAGTGAGAGACCATTATCAATGAATTATTAAACTGCTGCTAGAATTGTTTTCATTCATAGTTTTAGGAGTCAGAGTATCAGATGTCCTGCTCTTAGAAGTTTATTGAGTTCCAAAAAAGTGTAAGGTTATTATAGTGTTTTTGTTGGATGTAATATCGCTTAGACCATTTGTTGTGCTTTATTTACCATTTAGCATGGTTTTTCAATTGTCTGAACTTTTCAAGGCAATTTTTATACCCATGATTTCCATGACCTATCTCTTTGGATCAGAAGTTTATTTATCTGTTTGTTGTATGTCTTGTAAACCAAGGTGCTTAGTTAGATTTTATTCTCTTAGTTCTAAGTGGGACTTGTTATTTTAAGATGTTTAGCAGAGTGGCATTAAAGTACAACACTGCTTTGTCTTGGAGCAGGGTTCATAGTGGAAACTAACTGCATTTTTTAGTGTGTCAGTGAAAGTGTATTTAATAAAACAGGTTAGATTAGAAAATACAGCATTATAGATTTGTTTTTGTTGATAGTGCAGATAAGGAGACAGGTGATAAGCAAACAGAAAACTGCTGATGTTGTTATGATTGTTGATTAAGATTTAGCCTAATACAAACTGTCTGCCAGTGTTATGTACTTTGGTTGGTAAACTAATAACGTGGGTAAAACTGTATGTGTCTGAAGGGACAAGTTGATAGTTAATATTGAGGTTTGCTAGTATAATTGTTTTTTAAGGGATGTTGATGGGGTAGCAGTATATAATATCCTCTGCTATTGATGTGTCGTTACCTGAGAGAATGTGGATGGCTGGGGTCTATATTAAAATCCTGAAAGGCCTTAACATCGAATGTATGTTCTACCTGCTCTCTTTTTTTGTCTGTCTAGTTGGAGAATGTTGTAGCTAGGAGGAGGATTTGTGCATTTGTTATTTCTTGCTTTAGCTAGGTTTCTGTGGCCACAAATACATCTGAGATGTAATGAGCCACGTAGGCATGGATATCTTGGATTTTATTGCAGAAGTTTGGAGGTTTATAATGAGCAGTACTAAGCTTGACTTTCTGTTGTAAAAGGTGGAGTATTGCCAGGTCCTGAGTTAATATGAAATTTTCTGCTCAGCTATAGGACTGAGTTACAGAACAGTAGCAGATTTAGCCATTTGGGTTTAGATTCATGCTTGTTATGGGAGAGGGGAGTCTTGAGATAGCTGAGAAGATTGAAAGTAAATGTTGTGGCAGGTGGATTGGAAGGATTTATAGTAGTTACTGAGGGTTTTGTGGTGATGTTCAAATGTTTCAAGTGATATACCTTTTTAGGCATGAACTGTTTGAAAAATGCAATATATGTGGGTTAGTTGGGCTGGAGAGGAAATCTTGTAGTTTACACTTTAGGGGAGGTTACGGAAATCAAATTGATTATCTAGGATACAAGTACACATGTACCCCAACAAACAGACACATGCACGTGCACACACACACACACACACACACACACACACACACACACACACACACACACACATAGAAAGATCAGAATAGAAGGTACAGGTAGATTTATATATGCTGTGTGCAATTTTCTTGCAATGCAACATGTAGGAATGTGTGTGTGTGTGTGTGTGTGTGTGTGTGTGTGTGTGTGTGTGTGTGTGTGCGCGCGCACGCGCGTGCACACATGCACAGATGTGTGCATGCAAGCATGCATGGGTATGTGTGTTTGGGGGGGTGTTGTTCATAGGTTCATAGCTATGTACTAGGCAATAATCAGTCTGCAGACCATTTTGAGCCTAGCCCAAAAAACCCTATTCTAGCCTGAAGGAGTACAAGACAAGATAAACCAGGAGAGAATTTGAGGATGGCCATCCAGTTGTCTAGGTTTACCTTGAAGCTGGCAAGGAGAGTACTCTGTTTGACATGTAGTGGAAATTTGTTCCAGAGGTCAGGGATACATTGGGATATGACTCTATCATGCCATGTCTTATTTATCTGCTGATGAAGGTTTAGTTCAATTAGCCACATATTTGATGTGCCATTAGTTCTGTGAAGGGATAGGATATCAAATAGGGTTGGTTATTTCATGGCACAAAAGGCTAGACATAGATCTCCATGAAGGAATCTATAAGAGACTGAGAACAGAGAAAGGGCTTCCAGTCTCTCCTGAAAACTAAGATTTTTGAGGCCACTGATTTTTTTAGTTATGAATCTCTTAGGTATCTCAAGTTTCATGATATACACACCCACACGCACACACACACACACACACACACACACACACACACACACATATATATATATATATATATATATATATATATATATATATATATTTATATATATATATATATATATTTATATATATATATATATATATATATGCTCTTTTTAAACTACATTTTTTACTTGTGTTTTATTTGATGTTATTTAACTCTCTGGAGCTTGTCTTCCCGGGCTTTAACTGAAAATGGATATTTATTACATAGTCAGACTCTCCCAGTAAACAAATGTCAATAAATAAATAAATACATGCCAAAAGGTCCATCATATTCAATAATGGTTCTGATAAGATATAAGTAAAGGGGAATTAATACTTGTTTGGATGTAGTGGAGAGGCCTTTGGAAAATAAATGGGCTAGATAAAAGGCTTTCTGAACTACTGTGGAGACATAATGGTCAAATTTATTTTTTTTATTTGTTTATTGACATTTATTGTCAAATACAATGTGTCTGCCAATAATGCTTTCTTGGGGAATAGCGCCAAAGGTCTTGGCCAGGTCTAGATATGCTGTATGCACTGCATAACCACTATCCACTGCTTTGGTTACTTTTTCAAAGAAATTAATGAGTTAGGGAGGCAAAACCTTCCTTTGATAAAGCCAAATTCATGAGGGTCTAAGGTTGAGAGATTTTCAATGTCCAGATTAATGAAGTCTGAGATAATGAACTCCATAGCTTTACATATGAGGCTAGTGAGACTAATGGGTCTGTAGTTACCAGAGTCTGTGTTTGGACCACCCTTATGTAATGGTCCTTGTGTAATGATATTACAATAGCTGCTTTCCAGGCTTCATGAATGTAGCAAGTGGAGAGGCTTAGATTAAAAAAATTAAGTAGGGTTTTAGAATGGCCATATTTTGCACTGATAATCAGGCAACCTGGCTTGTTGTCTGGAGCATGGATGAAGTATTCTTAGTTTTTGAAGAGCTGAGAGAACTTGTTACATAATAATTAAAGGGATGGCTGGGGTTCTGGAACCTGAGGGATTGTTGTAACTGTGAGTGGAGTAAAATTTGCACTAAATTTGTTATCTAGGATATTAGCTATTTCCTTTGGGTCAGCGTGTACAGCATTATTGTGGACTAGCTAGCTCCAAACACTGTTGGGTGTTAGTTCATAACTTCCTGACATAGTGAAAGAAATATTTGCAATTATTTTTGATTTTAGTGACTATTTTAAGTTCATACTGCTTTGAGCTTCCAAGTGGTTCCCTTAAGTCCTTTGTTAATTTGCTTAAGTTTACTCTAAAGGTAGGTAGAATGAGTTTAAGCAGTTTCTTTCTTTTCTTTTTTAATGTATTTATACAAGTTTTCCACCACGGGGGTTGTTTATAAATTTCTTATTATATTTACTGTGGATGAGGTCTGCCTTATCAGTACAACTATTTAGTGGAAATTGAAATCAGAGGCACAGGCAGCAGCTTTAGCAATAGGATCCTTCAGAAAAGGATTACAGCAGAATTTATTTAAGTCATCAAGTAACTGTAGAAGGTTGCTTTTGAGAAGTCCCTAAACACAAAGCTATTTACAGGGGAAGTACCACCAGATTTAAAGGAAAAGGTCACTAAATTATCGTCTGATTTAGCAAGACATGATGATACATACGGAGCTGTGCAAGAAGTGACCTTATGTGTAAAGACTAGATCCAAGATGCTGGTGTATGCACTTGCCCACTGTAAACAAAGAAAGACAACTAGCAAATGAAGTTCCATTAAAACATTCTATTCCTATTATCATTTCGGCAAATTTTACAGTTGTTGATATATAGCCTAGTTTTAACTGCTTATTTTAAAGAAAAGAGATGTCATCTGTGCATTGCTGGAAAAGTGTTTTTCCCGAGAATGTATTTTGAGGAGATACATTGTAAGAAAACAGTTTGACATACAAAATAAAACCATAAAAATGTTCATTTGTTGACTTGAAAAAATGTGTTATAAGAGAAGTTTTTCTTAAAACAAGAAAAGTGGTTGCTCTTCTACTTACTGTTTGTTCCTTTTTTGTAAGATCAGTGTTGCCACACATTAATGTGGCTTTAACGAACACTGTTTAGAACACTGGGAAAGGATATGTATGGTTTGAATTGTGCAATTACCTTGTTTGGTGTGAGCTTTATTAATGCTAGCACCCTGTGAACTCAACCATGGCTATATGTATACCTGCATGTTAATTGCACCATTGATGCAGGCAGGTTTTGAAACATCCTACACATGGAATAGATGGAATGATAGAAGCAGACCCTGGACAGTATTTACACATTGCTGTACACTCTGGTATCTAGAATGATAGAAGCAGACCCTGGACAGTATTTGCACATTGCTGTACACTCTGGTATCTGGAATGACAGAAGCAGATCCTGGACAGTATTTGCACGTTGCTGTACACTCTGGTATCTGGTACGATAGAAGCAGACCCTGGACAGTATTTGCACATTGCTGTATTGATGATGGGTGGTTAACCCGAAAGCTTTACTTACCTATTAAAACTCTTTTGGCGTGTAAAAGTGTGTTGGAGTATCTGGAATGATAGAACCAGGCTTTGGACAGTATTTGCACATTGCTGTACACTCTGGTATCTGGAACAATAGAAGCAGACCCTGGACAGCATTTGCACATTGCTGTACACTCTGGTATCTGGAACGAGAGAAGCAGACCTTGGACAGTATTTGCACATTGCTGTACAATCTGGTATCTGGAACGAGAGAAGCAGACCCTGGACAGTATTTGCACATTGCTGTACTCTCTCGTATCTGGTACGATAGAAGCAGACCCTGGACAGTATTTGCACATTGCTGTACTCTCTAGTATCTAGAACGATAGAAGCAGACCCTGGACAGTATTTGCAAATTGCTGTACTCTCTGGTATCTGGAACGAGAGAAGCAGACCCTGGACAGTATTTGCACATTGCTGTACTCTCTGGCATCTGGTACGATAGACGCAGACCCTGGACAGTATTTGCACATTGCTGTACTTTCTGGTATCTGGTACGATAGAAGCAGACCCTGGTCAGTATTTGCACATTGCTGTACACTCTAGTATCGTGAAATTTGGGGTAGCTGATGGTCAGCATCTAGGAACAAAAAAAAAGTGCAGAACTTAATAAATGTGCTAAATGGGAAATTATGCTTTTTGGCATGGCAACAGAACATTCCCTCCTTGAAAGAAAAATGCTGCCAATCTGTCTTAAAATAGTTCTGCATAACATCTAACTTCCTTTTTTAACTGAAATTTAATTTAGAAACTACATTACTGCTTCTCTTCTCTTTTCTTCTTTTTCTGGTACAATCGCAATAAAAGCAGTTTTAAAGTTGAGCATTACAGACTATAAATAAAATAAAATGATTAAACAGCACACTGTTTAAAAGCTGAATATTATATTGCATTTGCTTGATGATAGGAGATAATCAGTGGGTCAGCTTTGCCCTTTAAGTGCCGTAAGATCTTACTTACCTTTTATCCTTGCCTTCTTTTTAATGTTTTCTCACCTTCTGATCTACTAAATACTTCTCTGAACCCATTTGGGTAGTTTATTGCTGAAGTTCTTAAATAATAAAATGATTAGACATTGAAAACTCCAATCACTGTATAAAAATAAAAAAAAGCATTACTTCCTTGTTATTTAGGCTGTGAAGAATCTGCCTGAGAAGGATAATAATTAATGTAATCTTATAGCACACATCATCTTTGAGATACACTGAACTTGCCATTCTGGAAGCTCAGGTCTCAGTCTGCTTAATAAAATAGGTGTCAGGGATACAGTGTTGCTCAAAAACTAAGACATATTAAGGGACATGTTTCAGGAAACAGTAATTGCTTTTACTGGAAAAGGCAGCAGTGTCTAGTCAATGTATGTCCATTATTTGTAATGGCAATCAAGTGACACTTGACCTTTCTGACATTATGAGATTGCAAAGGGTAAAGAGATAATGGCTTGCAGTGAGCTACATTTTATTTCAAAAGCAAGAACTGTTCCACTTCAAGGCTGTGCATCCCACTTCAAGGCTATACATCTTAGCATGTGCATCAGCAGCAGTGTACAAATCAATTTTGATTTTGTGATGACTGTCTTTGTCTCTCTAGTTTATCTAGATTGGGTCTGGTTTGGGACAATGAAGCTAACTTTTTGCTATGTTAGTGGGCCTCCTTTATAAGCACAGGTTTGTAAGCTCTTCTGCATCATTCACAATTGGGTGCTTTTTTAAATGCCAAGCTTGAGGATGCACAGATACCCATGAGTATTCATGCAATGCTGTAACTCACAGGCTATATAAGTCCACATATCCCTAGAGTGCATCAGCTCTATTTTGCTGTTCACTGCTTGGATAATGACTATTATCATTATTGGTAAAGTCCTACATTTACATACCTATTCATCAGCACAATATGTTTCCATGTGTTTCTACAATTACCATACAAGGTCCACAATGGCACTGCCTAATGAAGTTCCATTCACTTGGAGAAGACCACAGTGCTAACAACTACAACAACTGCCAAGGATTCAAGGTGGCTACCCAAAATCAAAGAAGGGAGAAGCATTTGGCTTATTAGATGACTAGGGGAGAAACTTTGTCCTATCTTGTAGCTAAGAATGTGGCACCTATTGTGAGCTCTTCACTTGTGAAATGACAAGGAGATTCTGCTCTTAACTTAAGGCACAGAACATCAGCAAAAGCACAAACATGCAGAGAACAAGTCAAGGTACAATCAACAAAGTTTAGTTTTCAGATGGTCTTTCAGTTCCAGGAAGGTATCTAAGCTAGTAAGGACTTGAAACCCTTACCAAACATCTGCTTCACTGAAAGGAGAAAGGATTATGGAGAAATGCCTCTGGCTTACAGTTTTTGAGTGTGCAGTCCTGAATGTTCATATTGAGCCTGAGATTGAACAGTTTGATCCTGGGAGCTGTTCCATAAGTAATCCAGTCATAGATTACTGGTATTGTGGACAAAGAACACGTCTTGGCATGAAACACAAAAATTTGGTAAGACTAATGATTTCTGTCTGAGGAAGTTTCACTAAATTGTCAGGCATAAATGTTTGTATACCAGGGACTAGGCATGGTGCATATGCCTGATATCTTATGGAAAAGCACTACACCCTCTTATACTCCCTTTAAGTACTTGGCTCCCTATTGGTCCTTTTTGATCAGTCAAAAAGTAGTTCCTTATACTATTCTGGCATGTCCAAAAGTCAGTTTCGGGTTTACTCTCCAGTCCAGCTGGTGAATCTGGGAATCTTGAGGCAATGTTACAACTGCCTTATGTACACAGACCACCCTCTCCTCCTCCCAACAAGCTCAAATATATGTGAGAGATGCAACTATATAGCCAAACTGGAGACTGAGCTCTCTCAACCCTATACTGGCGCAGTCAGTCAGGAGGAGAAGGTAACCACACACACACCACAAATCCAGTCTCACATAGACCTATTGCAACAGAAAACCAAACACATAAACACACAAAAACATACTCGGAGGCTCTAAATAAAAATCTGCCCAAGCAGCAGAGACCTCCAAAGCAGACATCCAAGCAACCGCTACCCCACAACAATACCCACGTATCACATAGTTCACAGAGTCAGTGTGCCACACAGTCACAGCTCTTAAGGCTAAACAACACACCTAATACACTTGTAATAGGTGACTCTATTGTCAGACACACTGACATCCCACTCAACAGGCTGAACAAGGAGAAGGTCACTGTAAGCTGCCTGTCAGGTGCCAGGATCCGCCACATAACACAAGCACTCAGGTCACTCCAAAGCAAGTACAAATATGACTCCGTCATTGTCCATGCTGGTGTGAATGACCTGAGATGTACCTCCCTGGACTACATGAAAAGAGACATAGGGGAGCTCTCTGATCATGTAGCCCAGGCCGGTATGACCCTGACCTTGAGTAGCATCTTACCCTCACCAAGAATGATGCCGAAGTATAAAAACAAAATGATCAATTTTAACAATTGGCTAAAGTATTGGTGTCATTCAAAGGGGATCCAGTGTCTGTCAGCCTGGGATGACATGCTCGACAAGCCATGTTGCTTCGCTAGGGATGGCTTGCACCTGTCACCCCTGGGCTTTCAAATACTGGCTAAGGCTCTTGCCACCCCCATAGTGCCTTTTTTAGGCAAGGCTCAAAAGACAAACCCACCTCCATAGACAACACAAAGAAAAAGAAACTAAGGGTAATGCTGCTCAATGTCAGAAGTCTAAACCTCAAGATGCATGCACTCGAGGCTCTCCTCAGTATGGAGAATATTGATATCTGTGCAGTAACAGAAACCTGGTTCAAGGCTCCCGAGAGCACCCCAGCACTACCAGGTTATACCTCATATCATGCTTTTCGGCCCCAAAACTCGGACAGAACCACAAAAGGAGGGGGAGTATCCATATTCATCAAAGATACCCACACCTCCAGGTTAGTGGCACTGCATGAAGCATCGGAGACCGTCCATGTGCAACTAACAGTGGGCAAAACTGCCTTTCAGTTTGTAGTCTGCTACAGACCACCCTCCCAAACTCAGAAACCCCACTCGGCTTTCCTGAGAACACTGGAGAATATGAAGGTCTCTCCAAACACCATTATATTGGGTGACTTCAACTACCCAAACATAAACTGGGAGCACTACTCAAGCCCCAACACCAGGGGCGGCTCGTGGCATAGGGCTGCCGGACTGCAGCCCCCTCAAAAATAAAAAAAGAAAGAAAAAAAATGAAAAATAAAAAAAATATTTTTTTAAAATTCGCGGACTTCGCGCATGCGCATAGACCGAGTCCCGACTTATCGGTCTATGCGCATGCTCAAGGCAGCCCGGCCGTCCCCATAGGGGGACACAAGGAGACGTCTGTGCACTTTTACAGTGCACAGACCCGCCAGGATTATGGGACGCGTCCGGACTGCAAGAGGAGCAGCAGGGACTCGGGACAGAGCCTTAGGGATCTCGTCGGCAAGGAGCATTGGGATCTCGCGGGTCTTCAGTATTGCTGGAAGGATGTATGTACGGATGTTAAACTCTGGATGTATTCATTCAGGTAAGGTGCCTTTAATTTACAATGTTTATTTTATTGAGTTTGTGCTTTTTTTGTGTATGGTGCTTGTGCTTTACTGGAGTTTGTGTATGGTGCTTGTGCTTTACTGGAGTTTGTGTATGGTGCTTGTGCTTTACTGGAGTTTGTGTATGGTGCTTGTGCTTTACTGGAGTTTGTGTATGGTGCTTGTGCTTTACTGGAGTTTGTGTATGGTGCTTGTGCTTTACTGGAGTTTGTGTATGGTGCTTGTGCTTTACTGGAGTTTGTGTATGGTGCTTGTGCTTTACTGGAGTTTGTGTATGGTGCTTGTGCTTTACTGGAGTTTGTGTGTGTGTGTGTGTGTGTGTGTATGCCCCAGGTGCTTATGGTGGTGTGGTAGGGAATGCCTCAGGCTTGAACCCTGTACCCTGTATGCAGGTGTTAAAGACTTGAGTTCCCTACCCACCACCATTTGTAAAAATTTCAGATTTTTACCTCATATTCGATCTGATCTGTTCCTCATAATATCTGTGGTTTGTAAATGTTGCAATGCTTGATATTTGATGGTGTAGTAGTAGCATTGTTGCCTCACAGCTGCAGGTTCTTGGGTTTGATTCTTGGCTGGGGTTCTTTCTTTGTGGGGTCTGTATCTTCTCCCTGTGTTTGTGTGGGTTTGCTTTTGTGCCCTCCCATGTTACAAAGACATGTCTGCATTATTTCTTCCTGGGCCTCTGCTGAAAATTGTTTATTTGTTCCAAGTCAGACTGTCCTGATTAAAAATGTTAAATAAAATTGACAGGCATTTGAATTTCAGACTTAAGGGTTTCTGAATGTTTAATTCCTTGTATTTGATGGTGCAGTGGTAGTATTGTTGCCTCACAGCTATAGGTTTTCTGGTTTGATTCTTGGTTGGGGTGGCTTCTGTGTGGAGTCTGCATCTCCTCCATGTGTTTGTGTGGATTTGCTCTGGTGCCCTGCCATTTTACAAAGACGTGTCTGCAGTTTTAATCCCTGCCTCTGCTGAAAATTGTTTTTGTTCTGTCCGCAGTAAAATTGACAGGCATTTGAATTTCAGACTTCAGGTTTCTGAATGTTTAATTCCTTGTATAATTGATGGTGCAGTGATAGTATTGTTACCTCACAACTATAGGTTTTCTGGTTTGATTCTTGGTTGGGGTGGCTTCTGTCTGCATCTCCTCCTGTATTTGTGTGGATTTGCTCTGGTGCCCTGCCATTTTACAAAGACGTGTCTGCAGTATTAATCCCTGCATCTCTGCTGAAAATTGTTTTTGTTCTGTCCGCAGTAAAATTGGCAGGCATTTGAATTTCAGACTTCAGGTTTCTGAATGTTTAATTCCTTGCAGATTTGATGGTGCAGTGGTAGTATTGTTGTCTCACAGCTATAGGTTTTCTGGTTTGATTCTTGGTTGGGGTGGCTTCTGTGTGGAGTCTGCATCTCCTCTCTGTGTTTGTGTGGATTTGCTCTGATGCCCTGCCATTTTACAAAGACGTGTCTGCAGTATTAATCCCTGCGTCTCTCCTGAAAATTGTTTTGTTCTGTCCAGTAAAATTGACCGGCATTTGAATTTCAAACTTCATGTTCTTCAGAATACATAGTAGCACAACCTTTTTCTAGCAATTTTCTAAGTTTATAAGATGAATATTTTAAATTTGTCCCTATTTTTGGGACTGTATTCCCCATTATTGGCTTCGTCCAGGTTTTTGTGCTAAGGTTGACAGCTATGGCAAGAACTGAATTCACTGAATATGGACTGTAGAATTGTGCATATTTACTGATAAAGGTGCACTGTAGAATTGTGCATATTTACTGATAATGGTGGACTGTAGAATTGTGCATATTTACTAATAATGGTGGACTGTGGAATTGTGCATATTTACTAATAATGGTGGACTGTAGAATTGTGTATATTTACTAATAATGGTGGACTGTGGAAGTCTGAGTAGACTTTTTTATGATAAATGTTCTCAACTGGGCAGTTTTGCCATTATGGGTGCATATGTTTTGTTTCATTGCTTACTGGAAAAATGTTCAAAACAAATTTAAAACACCCTCTAACAAGTGTACTGTATTGTACAAGGAATATAATTTTAGTACAATGAGGAAGGTGTATCAAAGAGCACATGTATGTTTCATATGCAAGGGGCCTATGATTCAAAACAGCCCAAAATTAATCTTTATCTGCCACTGGCAAAATGTATTTTCTTTGAATGTGGGTTTCAATGCTGTTTCAATGAATGTGAGTTTCAAGGGCAGAGAAGTTTTAATGCTAAGTTTTCATTGTGAGACTGCATTGCTTTGTTTAACAGATGACTTAATGTTTGTGCTGTAAAATACAAAATAAAACTTTCAAATGAAGTCCAATTATTGAAGTAAAGCAGTATGCACATTAGTGTTTATGGTAAATGGAGTGAAATAGCCAAGTAATGGTTAATTGGAATGGCTGCAGAGGCTCCAGTTCAACCATTATTTTGTCGGGGGGGGGGAAGGGCAGCAAACCCAGACAGGCCCAGCTGAACTATACCTCCCAACTGTCCAGATTTTCAAAGAATGAATAGATTTTTGCTTCTTATTTTTGGTTTGTTGTTCATAAAATTTGTAGTTTTAATTCCTAAATGATTTGCCAGAAGTCACTAAATAATAAGTTTCAGACTTCATAACCTTCATAAAAATGCATGTTAAAGTAAGAGCCGTTCTATCAACTGTCTCAATTTATACAAGAGCAATTTTAGTACTGTTTATATGTGCCCCCAATATATTTGGCCTTGTTCAGATTTACTGCATTAACAGGTTGAGAGGTACATGCAAATAAATTGCTTTATAGAATTAGGCATAGCCAACCTCTCAACTGTCCCCAATTTTTGGCTCAAAATGTTGCTCTTCCCCTAATAATCCCTCCAAAATAGCAATTTTGGAAGAAAACATGGAGGGTTTACAATTAAGAAATAACTGTAATAATCAAAGTTATAGATTACTTGAAATGCATGTAGATTCTTTTATTTTGTCAGCTGCTCAAGGTAGCAGTACTAATATTAAAGTGTCCCTTCTTTGACAGGTAGAAGCTGTATTGTGTGTCTATTTTATATTTTGCATCACATTTTGGTCCATTTTTCATAAAATTGTGTTTTTGGCAAATTAGTGACAAATCACTAAAGACTGAAGTTAGAAAATGACAGACATTTGAGTTTCAGATTTTATACCCTTCAGAAAATTCATACTAATGCAAGACCTATTCTATTATCTTTCTAAGTTTATTAGAGCAATATTTAAAAATTTTCCTTATTGTTGTGCCTTTGTCCCACTTCTGTGTATGGCTTTGTCCAGATTTCTTGCTCTTGAAGTTGAGAGGTATGACAAATGTGTCAGGGCCATCACAGTCAGCCAGAGAGATTTCAAATTGTGACATGCTTGTTGCACCCCACTCCCCCATGTAGTGACTCTGGATGTGTCCAAGCAAGGCAAGGAGTAGTTGTATCTACCTTGGATGGGGAGGACACACTGCATAAGTACTACAGTGGCTTTTCATCTGTCCTTGATTTTGCAGAATGGTCTGGTTTCTGTCATATTTTTGTACTGTTGATTTATGCTTATTACTCAAAGTGCCTGTTGCTCTGTGTTTAAGTAGCAATGCTTTAATGACCATAAGGTAAGCTTGTCTGACATCGTAAGATGCAAGTAAGCTTTAATAAGCATACTGTTAAAGAATTGCCAACATTGAAAGCCTTTCTGTTGTTGCCATGCAGAGAATACTTGACTAGATAATGTATAAGCCTTGGGTATTAAAGGACAGGATTCCATTATTTTAAAAGCTCATTACACTTGTTGGAGACTTCCAGTCATCTCTACAGGCTTTACCCGTAAACTAAACAGAATGCCAATCATGTGTGGTCCATAACCTGTACAGTAATCCTTTAAGCAATGTATCTTGAGCTTGTTTCTTGTTTGCTTTTCATTTTTACTTTTATCATGTTTTCCCCATGAAACAAGTTGTCAGGCAGCAGGTCTTTTTGGATAAGAAACATTTTTACAAGTGGGGGCATCACATAGATTTCTACTTTCAGCATGTTGCTTGGTACTTTAATAAAGCTGAATATATTATAATTAGAACTGCAGTGCAAGGAGAAGTGGTTTGAGTTGAGTGCTTCTGGTTTTCTTATACTTGATTTTGACTGGCATTCCAGTAATGTATTTAAAAAGTAATTTATTTTTTCATGCCTCACAACCTTTTGTTTCCATCTAGATATTAAGTAAGCTGTCATGCAGCCAATGCATTGAAATATTTTTATTCTTCTACACTTATTTTTGTCTTGATTGGACTTTCATAATGATGGTTTGCCACCCAGGGCAGCGTATTTAATTAAAGTTAGTTTTTTTGTGGTTTTGTGCATAGCTCCTCCCCTTTATGGTTGACCACACCCCTTCCCTTTGACCCCGCCCATTCAGCGTCTCCTGCAGCCCCCCTGTGATTTGAAGTCACCAGCCGCCACTGCCCAACACCCTCGCCCAACAGTTCCTAGAATTTATAAACTCCAATGCTATGGAACAACTGGTCACCACTCCCACAAGAGGGGAAAACATATTGGACCTGATCATCACCAACATGGGGACTCTATGTTCCATACCAGAGGTATTCCCCTCATTGGTAAGATCTGACCATAAATTAATCTCACTGGACATCCATATCCGTCCCACCCCAGCCAAGGAAACCACGGTGAAGAACTTCTCAAAAGCAAACTTCACACTTCTCAAAACCGATGTAGAATCCTTCAAAGCCCCAGGGCCAGTGGAAAATACGGCCCAAACCGCAGAATCCTTTACAAATGCTTTCTATGGACACCTACAGGAATGCATGGATCGTGCTATCCCAAATAAAACCAAGACTCATTCCTCCAAAGGCAGGAGACCTGTCTGGTGGATCCCAGCCATAAATAAGCTATACAACAGAAGGAGGAAGCTACTACATGATAGAGCAAAATCCCAAAAAGGGAAGGCATCTCTGATCAGTACTAGCAAGAAACTATGATCCCTCATAAAATAATCTAAGGCCAGCTTCGAAAGAAAAATTGCACAAGATGCTAAAGATAATCACAAGGCCTTCTTTAGTTATGTCAGGAACCTGGGTGGCAACTCCCAGATATGCTCTGAGTTAGTTCAAAATGACAAAAAATACACTGAACCCACAGACATTGCCAACATCCTGGCAGACAGGTTCAGTGCAAACTTCTCCCCCCCTTCCCCCCCAAAAGAGCAAATGTCTATCCCAACAGAGTGTAGCCTCCCTGACATCACACCCAAGGAATGGCATACAGAAACAGTGGACCCACTCCACAAAAGTGGTGCCACAACAGACCCCGGAAACTATTGCCCTATAAGCCTGACTAGCCTGGTCTGCAAAGCTATGGAGCGTATCATCATGAAACTCATAAACAAAGACATTGGGAACCTCCAAACACTGGATTCTACCCAATTCGGCTTTGTTAAGGGCAGATCTTGCCTCTTGAACCTGGTCCACTTCTTTGAAACAGTCACCAAGGCCATAGATGAAGGGAAGGTAGCCCACACAGCCTACCTGGACCTTGCAAAAGCCTTTGATAGAACCCACATGGTCAGAATTGTAGGTGCCATGTCAGACTCTAAACCAGTTACAAGTGGTGTCCCACAAGGCTCAGTCCTGGGACCTCTCTTGTTCGGTATATATTTCTCTGAGGTACAGGCTAACATGGGAGGACTATGGCTGACCAAGTTCGCAGATGACTGCAAACTGGGTGCCATAATCGACTCACTGACTGACACAAGCATCCTCCAAAAGGGTCTCACAGAGATGGATAACTGGTGCCAGAGCCATGGCCTAAAGCTAAATGTCAAAAAGTGCATAGTCATCCCCTTTGGGAAAAACAAAGTGCCCACAATTTACCACATAGGTGGTAATCCATTAAGTACGGAAGAAGTAATTAGGGATTTGGGGACCCAAGTAGAAGGAAATCTCTCCTTTGACAATCATGTTGCCAAAGTGGTTAGAAAGACCTTCTATATAGCCCACCTTATCATGAAAGGGTTCACATCTAGATCAAAAGAGGTCATTGTGCCCCTCTACTCATCACTCATCAGGCCCATAATTGAATACAATGCCCCATTTGGGATGTAACTTACCCGACACCTGCAGCAACTGGAAAACCCCCAAAAGTACCTCACCAAGAGGATCAAGGGACTCAAACAGATGCACTACGCAATTAGGCTAAAGAAACTCCAGCTCTACTCAGTTGCTTACCGCCTACTCAGAGGCGATCTGTGCCTGACGTATAAAGCCATGTCCAACCCAGAATTAATGGACATGCTCCACCTCAGGAAATCCAAATCCCTTAGAGCTACATGCTCCAGGGACTTAAACCTCAGCACAGAAATAAATAGGACATGCTGGATGGACAGATTCATATCCCAGAGGCTCCCCTCACTATGGAACAAAATCCCAATCCATGTTAGGCAGAGTCCCTCAATGACCCTCTTCAAGAGAAATCTTGATGAGTGGATGGGAGATTGTAGGTTTACCCCTGGGATCTCTTCTGTGTCCCTACTAGACAGAGGCACAGTAAACTAACCTCAAAAGGGCTATCTTCTGTGACCTGCTATATAGAGGCACAGTCAACTAATCTAAAAGGGTGGCGAAAGCCAAACACACTCTGGCTAGGCTTATAAATGCCCTAGGGCAGATAGCCTAATATCAACCTATGAACCTATGAACCTTTGAAAAGTTTCAGGTACAGGAAGGCTTAAGACATTCAGCCTGAAGCCTCTCCATCACCCAGAGACATCTCCTCAGTGCATGACACTTTGGCTGACAGTCCATACCTCTCTCTCAACTGTACAGTATTTTGCAGAATGTCCAGATTTTTGCCTCATAATTTTGATCTATATCTTACAAAATTGTGGTTTTCTGGCAAATCACTGGAAAATAATTGAGTTGAAGTCAGAAAATAATGACAGTTTTTTGAGTTTCAAACGTCATACCCCTTCATGCTAATGTACAATCTAATCTTTCAAAGTTTGCAAGAACAATATTTAAAAATTGTCCCAGTTTTGGGGCCTTTGTCCCCAATTATATATGCCTTTGTCCAGATTTCTTGCTTTAAGTGCTTGAGAGGTATGGCTGGCATATGACTCTGTACCAGTTCCCAGCCTACTAATGCTGTCAGTCACTCTCAGGCCTTCACATGATACAGAGCACAAGCTTGCTCCTGCTGGTAGAAGAAACATGGTACTCCTTCACAGTGTACCTCTTGTGATGACTCATAGTATCCTCCCCACTGTCAGTGAGACAGGCAAACATAATAAGTCCACTCCTATCCAGCCCTACTTCAGATAATCCCCATTCTATGTAGAACCATCACACTTATAAAGAGCAACTTAGACTAGTCTTGATCAGTATCTTTTCCCCAGAAATGTTAGGCTAAATCTCTAAGGAACAAGTATAAAGAGCCATAGGTTGTCCATCCCCTGGAGCAAGTCATTCAAGATGTCTTCATTGCTGTCCAGAAGTATCTACTCCTCCCCTGAAAAAAACAGCACATACCACTTACTGTCTTCTATATGAGTGACTTATTAAACAAGATAAACTCATGAACACACTTCAAAAACAAATATCCAAAAAAAAAAACAGGTGCAGTCAGCAATGGAATAAAAAACTTTAATGTCCACAAAGAAAACCAAGTTAAAAGCCAGTCAGTAGGCACATATAATGAACAGATTATCCTTTTAATTAATCATACAGGATTTCATTCCGCTAAGACTACCGGAACTTCATCAGATACCATTGATAAAATGAATAGGTATTTAAATACATAATTATCCAATCATTTTCTACACATCAAACCCACCTTCTAACATAAACCAATAAAAACATACATATGTACATTTTGCACCTGAGTGTCATACTTTAATTTAATGAGCGTTTTGTGAAGAAATTCCAAAGGAGGACTGATAGATGGGATTTTATATGCAGGTCTCAAATGTAGAGACTCACAGATTAGATTGGGGTATATTCATTTTACATTAGGGTTATGTGTATGACTTTTGTTCACGGATTACAATACAGCAAATATTTAGGATATATATTGAATTGTCATAATAGCAGAAGTGAAAAGTATATGTATTTTCCCAACAATACAACTTATTTTGACAGTGAAAGCAATGTCCAAAACTCCCAGTAGGAATAATGTGACAGGGTCAAATTCAGGATAAATTTGCAAAGTAATCACCTAGGGAAGGCTCTCAGTTTCCTTCCCCATTTTTGGTTGATTGCTCATTGCATGAGAGTGCAATTTATTGAGTACATTTCTATGAATTGCAACTCCTGGAGTGCTCTTTTCAACTTAAAGTCACTGTTGACATGGTTTCTATCAATCCACCAGTAGTGATTCAGAAATTTTGGGCTTATCAGATTTTGTTTCAGTTGTGAGACTGTGGACTATGTATATTTATGTAAAGTGGATGTGGGAAATAAGTATCCACTTAGGAATACAGTAGGGCATGCTCACCTGCATAAAATTATTTTCCCTGTCCTTTACATCCAGTTAATGTTTTAGCTACTGTGTTTCATTTGGTTGAGGCAACTCACTGAGACATAATGGACCAAAATGTTGGTAAGAAGTATCAAAGGGATATTGAGACTCTGCATTTTAGACACAGATATGCCCAGCTATTTTATAGCCATAGAATGGTATGTTACCACACACTTAATTTTATTAGAAGTGGGTATATGACTTCCATACAAGGTGAAGAAGAAGACAGAGCATATCAGAGTATAAGGGGTATTCATAGTTATGAATGTGCATAGCAGCACAAGATTTGTAGAACTTGTAGACATGCAAACAATGTAATTCAAGAGCATTGTTGCACATGTTGCAAGCTTCCAAATATTATAAAGAAAATCATTTATAAATGAGGGTATTATGAAATGTGAAATAGGTAAATACTGCACTTATGACGTGCTATGGCCTTAACTGTCTTTGTTATTTAGAGACACATAATATTGCACAAATGTGTATTACACTCATAAGTTATAAAAAGGCAATCACACCATTTCTAGTTACCTTGCAGTCATTGAATATTCTTAACTTTGGTGGAAATTTCATGATTTACTATTGGCATTCCTCGGTACTCTAAAATTTGAAATGCTGGGACCCAGTACAGCGCGCCCCAACATACAGAGACTGAATGTCGGAAAGATTGTGCTTGCTGTATATTCCAGGTCCAAGATGCTATTTCTCAGAATATTCTCTTTTCTGAGATATGGCAATCTTATAGTTGATGTATATAAGTTTGGGGGGGTAAGGTAGTGGGGTGGGGGGCTTGTCCCTCTGCAAAAATAAGGTTTAAAAAAGAGCAGTTTTCAAAATTTTCTCTTCTTTAGGTTTTTGGTCTTTTTTTCAGTTTGTTGGCAGTCAGCATTTCAGATTCTGACATTTCAATAGGGAGCCACTCAGCACTCAAGGCAGAGGTGTGACCAGCCAAAGCTAACCACTGCAGTTTTGTGAAGCAGGAAATTCTTGATTTTTTTCTTGTGGACAGTGACATAATCAGAGCTTTGGTAAACTTGTGTGGCCCACCAATATGCACTGGGGGAATGTGTACATTCTTATTTCTGTGGACACCAATGTGTAGCTCTCATTGTAGTTGTCATGGGAACCCTTCAGAAACACATTGGGAATATGCTAGGTATCTCACAGGCTTTGGCCTTTGGTATAATGCAGCAGTTCCTTATTGTTATTTAGCCTATATGGACGGGAATATCTATTTCTCACAGATACCACAGGACTGAGCTACCAATGCATGCCTGTCTGTTATATTTCCCTGATGTACCTGGTGTGATAGACTGCACCTGTGTCCATGCCTCTCAACTTCATAGAGAAAGAAATTTGGACAAAGCCTCAAATAATGCAGAGACAAAGGCCCACAAATATGAAAACTTTTTAAATATTGCTCTTACATGCTTAGAAAGTTGCAGAAAATTATGGTAACTGTCCAAAGGTCATGATCAAAACAACAAAACAGAATAAATATAAAACTGAACACGACCACCACGTAGTAATAAATAAAATCCAGTATTTATTATGATAAGCGCTTTCACGTGCAGCCCCAGCACGCTTTTTCAGATCTCAATGCATACAACAAAAATCAGCTCTTAAATACTTTACTTAATTAAAATCAATTAATGAATTGAATAATTGAACAATCAAATATCAATGACTTCTTAAAAGTACTAGTTCTAAAATGTCATTAAAAGGGAAAATCGAAGTTAGCATCAAACACCTAATTGACTTCGTATAACATACTCTCTTTAACTTGTCAATAGATAAATATATATGAATTCATACTAGCATAAAATAATGACATCATCTTACCTATTATATATAGCATCTAAAATGCTATATGGTTCTAAATAATATAACAAATATATTTAAATAAATAAATACAAATATAAACAAAATGTATATATAATTCAACATATAACAAAATCTATAAGATCTATAAGCTTAGAAAGTTGATAAAATAACAGGTTTTGCATCAACATGAATTTTCTGAAGCATTAGAAGTCTGAAACTCAAATGTCTGCCATTATTTTTTACTTCAGTACTCAATGATTTTCCAGTGATTTGTCAGAAAACCATAATTTTATGAGAAACAGACTAAAAATATGAGACAGAAATTTGGACATTCTGCAAAAATCTGGACAGTTGAGAGATGCCCATGTGGCTAATAGGGCCTAACAGAAAGTGTTGCCATTCCATGAGCTAGTGTGAGATACATGTGGCTGTAGCACCAATGTCTCAAGTCAGCATCCTGATAGTGCCCGTGACTCCTACATTTAGCACACAGGTTCACTGTACCATCGCTTCCTGCATAGCAGGTTACCATGTGGTCACTAATATAGAAGTGCACCATAAATCATAAGTATGCCCTATAGTCACTTTTATAAACAGTGCCTAGGGTTTAATGATTAACCACCCCATCTCCATGTGCTCTCCTCCTAGTTATATTTAGCAAGTGATGCAGGTTAATTTGAACCCTGGCTAGTGATACCAGATCAGAAACTTCTGGGAGCTACAGAGGATAGGGTTACCACATATTCCTCTTTATTCAGAGCAGTCCTTGTTTGGGCAATTGTGTCTAGTGACAAAAAAAAAACAAAAAATGGTAAAGAGCCGTAGATTTGTAGGACAAAACACATTTCCTATGTTTCTTGTAATTAATGCAGCACAAAACATTTTAAATCTGAAACATCTTAGAATTATAGGAAACAACAGCATCAACTCAAAGTCCATAAGATCAAACTTTTATTTTGGCAAAAATGGGAAGTCCTATCCTTTGCACTTATTATTGGTAGTGTTTGTCCCAAAATGTCACAGTTCCATAACCAATGTCCCAGTTTGGATATTTGTGGCAGCCCTATCAGAGGAGCACTACAACCAACACCACCCAGTCAGAGACTGGAACAGTCATTGAGTGAGTTTTGCACATACTTAAAGCCCGTTCGTGCTGCCTGGAGAAGTTCGGTATTCATTATTGCTCAGCTACCATGTGAGGAATGTTTACTGCTTGCTGTATTCTTCCCAGTATAATTCTCTATCAATCATGAAGCTCCATCTCATGTACCACCTGAAACCTGTAGCAGTGAGCATAGCAAATACTGCCAGCTGATGGCAGCAGCAGCACAGTAACCCCTCAGGCAGGCTCATTCATGGTACAAGGCAGGACAGGCAAAACAGAAGCATCACGTCCACAACTATAGGCCTATACTACACGACAATGTAAAGCCACACAGATAAGACTTGGTGCATGTGGTTTTAGCTGTAGGCTTTCTTCTGTAGTGCATGGTCAACAGACACTGTGCATCAGACATTCCTCCACAAACATACAGAAATGTATAGCTGATATGGTCACAGCCATTATCATTTACACGGTGACTCTTGGACAGACACATAAATGCAAGTACACCAGAAGAAAGGTGGGGGCTGGAATAATAGGCATGATTGTGGAACAAGAAATGTTTGGCAACAAAGTAACCTTTCATGCAGATGTGGCCTAATTTTAAAAAAATGAGAATTCTGCTTTGATTATTTAATGGGTTCATACCCCTTCATATGAAGGGATTAGAGTCCAAATTGTTTATTTAGTTGACATTTTAATTCCTGGGTGAGTATTATGTGGTTACAACTTTTTGTTTTCATCTTGCCCTCACTATAGGTTAGTGCATATTTTTTAAGCCTCTTTATTGATCTTATCACCTTGTCATTGGCTGTGGTGGGATTTGGACCATGTTTGACATGGGTAGTGCAGGTCACACATGGACTGTGTCATAAGCAATGTTCCCTAATGATAATGTTAAATCCAAACCAAAGCATAAAAAGGTCTACAGAAAAGCCATTCAGTAAAAATTAAAAGAAAGACCAAGCCAAGCCAGAGTCTTCCCTGTGTAATACATTAAACCTCCTGCAGTGTAAGCTCATGGGATATATGCAAATGAATGCTTAACAACATATCAGTGTTTCAGCTACATGAAGACTACAGGAGATTTTAAGTATTACTCAGCGAAAACTCAAGCTTGGCTGCATTTTTTTTTGTAGTTTTTGACTGAATGGTTTGTCTGTTAGCTTTTTTTTCCCTTTGGGTTTGGATGGTATTTAGGATATTTTGCAGGCACCCTAATGTTTATGGGCATTAAGCTTTATTTCTAACACTTATGCTGTTCTGATGACATCAAAAAAGGTCAAAACATGCATGCCTACATCATGTTAGATTTGGACTTATCAGCCTTGTAGCAGAAGCAATGTAGCAGAAGGGATCATCTGCATATATCCAACTGGCCTCCCCTACAAGAGGTTTAATGTATTACACAGAGAAGACTCTAGCTTGGCTGGGTCTTTATTGAACTTTGTAATGATAAGGTTGGGGGATGGTCCACAGGAAGGGGTACAAGTGCCGCCATGAGAGCTTGACATTGAGTTGCTATGCTAGCATGACCACTATGATGCTGCCCATGTCCTTGATAGTAATTAGATAGTACTGTGTGAACAGAATTTGGACTGTGAACTCCTTCAATGTGATGTTGAAGTCTGATGTCCAACACACTAAGTCATGGAGGTTTCCACTTCCATGTACTCTTGACCTGACTGTGCCACCTGTTAAGTCCTCACAAGTGTGTAGACAGAGGCTGTTATGGATGCTGTGTGAGCAGTCATGCTCTGCAGTGTGATCATCGTGCCATTTTCATTGAACTTCACCATTCCTATATATTGGCGAATGTCCTCCTGCATTCCTTACAACACTCTCACCATCCGTACGTGAGTCTCAGTAGCAGTAGCTTGTGCCTGGACAATGTTCTAACACATTTACTGCTATGTAAACAATGCATTACACATATCAGCAGCCAGGTGTGATTTTTAACTTCATCTGGCACTCAGTGGGTAAGCTGCACTGTGGGTATTCCAGCCTCCGGCATTGTGTCTTCCTCTTCTACATGTATATTTGAGGGAAAGGTGGAGCTTTATAGGGATTCAACCCCTTCTAGTAAAAGCATGTGACCATGGTTGCACTACCTGTGACCAACCATCAGCCTACTAAAGTCATTAACCTATTGTTGAAATGGAGCCCCTGTCAGTGCACTTATATGACTGTATGCTACAGTCATCAGACTTTAACATGAGAATGATTGTAATTGGTATTATCATTGACTGTCACATGGCTGTCAACATCCACCTGCTCTCTTGCAGCATAGCCAACTAATGATAGTGTGGTGGTTGACATACCTGGGAACAAATGACAAACAATTTACTATGGTATGCTACAGAGCCCTTGCATATCTCTATACATGTACATGCAGCGGTACAGGTAAAAGGAAGAGAAGGAAGAAATTCTTATATATCATCAGGTATTTTTGTGCATTCAGGGACCATTGTCAATGCAGAAGTACCTGGAGGAGAGACACTGAAACAGGTATGCATTCATGGAATTTGTTTCCAAATTGGTTAACAGTCCTAGTGTCCAAACTGCCACTTGATAGTATTGACCTGCACCACCAACTGTACACAAACATAGTGGGCATAACAAACTGCCAGTATCCACGCCACATTGTATATTACCTATGTCATCACCACCACCATCAGAACCATTACTACAAAAGGTTATCAAGCACTTCTCATCAGTGAGGGGCTGAGGGGCTTTGCACAGTGGAAGTTCCCCAGTCAGTGGCATTATGAGCAATGGTATTCTGCCTTGCTTTACTCCTAGTATACCATGTCATTAGCTGTCTTTGCACACTGTGCCAATATATGATTCCATTCTCAAATGGCATTTACCTCTGCAACTGCATTATCAATGGTAGACTGTTATCATGGAAGGGGTAAAAACTACCATAGGAATGTAAAAATAGGATCATTAGCCTAGTGAGTATCTATGAGCCTATGAACCTAAATAACCAATGATGACAACATGATCTATAGTCTGCAAGTGGTGTATATGACAGTAGTGATACTAATCTTTGGGTCAGTTGAACAGTATAGAGCACTAACCACATTTTACATGCTTGAGGTTGCAAGCTCTTTTCTTTTTTTAATTTTTACTTATTTGCTAATTAGGTAAGTCCATTAGAAACAATTGCCCCTTTTCAGAGAAACCTGTAAGCACTATCTAGGTATGTGACTTGTTCAGAGTAGGCAAAGAGGAGGCAGAAAAAAATCAAACCCTGTGTCTTGGGTAGAGGAAGCAGGTCATTAAAAGCTCAGAACTTGAGTCCTCAAGACCAACTGCCATGCGTACTTGGTAAGTGATATTTTTCACTGTCCTCTCTATTAGGGATTGGAAGTCAGAACTTGATTAAAAATGGCTGCATGCGAACATCTGCATGCATGCCAGCGCTTACACTAGCTGTGGCCTACAGTGTTGCAGTGGTACTTGTTTAATGGAAAGACCTCTTGCTGCATTTAAAATAGTGTCTCATATATATTTGATGAGTGCTGCTGAGGATACCTTTCTTTTACCTAATGGTCCCTGACTCGGTTCTGAGATAATAACAGCTAGATGCCAAGAAGAAACTGCGTAGTATGGGATTATGCCATGTTGCAGTCTGTTAGGGGGAGATGAAACTCAAGATCCTAAAAAATGCGAGCTAATTAACTTTTTGTTCTTTAGTTTAAGGATGCATTGCTATCATTAAATTATTAAGGAATGACGACATGCATCTAATTTCTTACCCTTCCCTTCAGCACCAGTTTATACAATCCTCAACATCATCAGGATGAACCTTAGTTCCTCATTGCTTACTTTACATTTTACATTTTCAAGTATAAAACTATCATTATCATCCACGTGCTTATGTTGGTCTTTGCCAAACAGATGAGCATGGTATGAAATCATATGCAATGTGGATATGACCATTCTACACTGCCCTCTTTGTTTCAATTTAATTCAGTTTAGCACCGCTTGGAAGCACTATGACATTGCAAGAATAGTAGTGCATAAATAAATCACATATTCTGGGTTTTCGTGTACTTCCCCTTGATCCTGTGTTTAATAGTTTCATAGTTTCATAGTTTAGTACTAGGCTATCTGCCCTGGGGCATTTGTAAGCCTAACCATAGTGATGTGGCTTTTTCCACCCCATGAAATGGTACAAAAATGTACAGAATAAATTTAGAATACTGTGCCTCTGTCTAGTAGTGACACAATGAAGGTCCCCTTATATAATAGAATTAGTTTACTGTGCCCCTGTCTAGCAGTGACACAGATGTGACCCCTGGGGTAAACTTACGATCTCCCATCCACTCATCAAGATTTCTCTTGAAGAGAGTCAGTGAGGGGCTCTGCCTAATATGAACTGGGATCTTGTTCCAAACAATGGGAAGCCTCTGGGTTATGAATCTATCCCTCCAGCATGTCCTATTCATACTTGTGCCGAGGTTTAAGTCTTTAGCTCTCGTGGTCCTGATGGATTTGGATTTTTTGAGATGGAACATGTCCATCAGATCCTGATTGGACATGGCCTTGTACATCAGGCAGAGATCAGCTCTGAGCAGGCGGTATGCTACTGAATAGAGCTGAAGTTTCTTTAGTCTGGCAGAATAAGACATATGTTGGAGACCCTTGATCCTCTTGGTGAGGTACTTTTGTGGTCTCTCCAGCTGTTGCAAATGCCAGGTGAGGTACATACCAAATGGGGCATTGTACTCAATCATGGGTCTGATGAGGGAGGAGTATAGGGGTACAATGACATCCTTGGATCTGGATGTGAATCCCTTCATGATGAGGTGTGCAAGGCAGAATGTTTTTCTAACCACTTTGGCAACATGGGTGTCAAATGAGAGGTCACTGTCGACTTGGGTCCCCAGGTCTCTGATTACTTTTTCTGTACTCAGTGGGTTGCTGCCTATGTGATAATTTGTGGGTACTTTGTTTTTCCCAAAGGGGATGACTATACATTTTTTGGCATTTAGTTTAAGGCCGTGACTCCGGCACCAGTTGTCCGTTTCTGTGAGGCCTTTTTGTAGGATGTATGTGTCCGCTGATGTATCGACTATGGCGCCTAGTTTGCAGTCATCTGCGAACTTTGTCAGCCACAACCCTCCCATGTTTGCTTTAACATCTGAGAAATAAATGCCAAACAAGAGGGGTCCCAGGACAGATCCCTGTGGGACACCACTTGTGACTGGCTTTGAGTCTGACATTGCTCCAGCGATTTTAACTTTATGGGTTCTGTCCTTTAGCCAGTTTGCAACCCATCTAGTGACATAAGGGTTTACTTTTAAGCTGTTGAGCTTATCTATGATGCCTGAGTGGAGTATTGTGTCGAAGGCCTTAGCCAAGTCCAGGTAGGCTGTATGGACTGCTTTGCCCTCATCAATGGCTTTAGTGACTGTTTCAAAAAAGTCAACCAGGTTCAAAAGGCAGGATCTGCCCTTTACAAAGCCGAACTGGGTGGGGTCAAGTGTCTGTAGGTCCCCTATGTCTCTGTTTATGAGTTCCATAATGATTCTTTCCATAGCTTTGCAGACCAGGCTGGTTAAGCTTATGGGGCAGTAGTTCCCAGGGTCTGTAGAGGTACCCCCTTTGTGGAGTGGGACCACTGTTGCTGTACGTCAGTGTTCAGGTACATATCCTGTAGTAAGGCTAAGGTTAAATAGCATTTTTATGTGTGGGTTTAGCTCCTCTTGGAGTTCACGTAGCACGCAACCCGGGATACTGTCAGGTCCCATTGATGCTGTGTTTTTAGCTTTGTTGAGGGCAGTTCTCACTTGGACATCTGAGATGACAGGGAGATTACATTCAGCTGGGATAAGTATTTCTTCTTTTGGGGGTGAGGGAAGGGAGAAATTTGCACTGAACCTGTCAGCCAGAATGTTGGCAATATCTGTGGGTTCAGTGTATTTTTTGTTGTGAACTAACTCTGAGCATATCTGAGGGTTTCCGCCCAGGTTTCTAACATAGCTGAAGAAGGCTTTGTGGTTATCTTTAGTGTCCTTAGCGATTTTTCTCTCAAAGTTGGCCTTGGATGTTTTTATGAGAGAACGTAGTTTTCTGCTAATGTTGGTCAGAGATGTCTTCCCTTTATGGGATTTTGCTCTGACGTGCAGTAGCTTCCTTCTTTTGTTATACAATTTGTTAATGGCTGAGGTCCACCAGACAGGACGCTTGCCTTTGGTGGAGAGGGACTTGGATTTATTTGGGATTGCATGAGCCATGCATTCTTGGAGATGTCCATAGAAAGCATTTGGGAAGGATTTGGCATTGTGGGATGTGGTATCCACTGGCCCAGTGGGCTTAAAGGATACCATCTCAGTCTTAAGAAGAGTGAAGTCTGCTTTTGAGAATTTTTCACTGTGGTCTTTTGTGCTGGGGGTGGAGGTGAGATATGTATATCCAGGGTGATTAGTTTGTGGTCAGATCTCACTAGTGAGGGGTATACCTCCGGTGTGGAGCATTTTGTCCCCATGTTTGTGATGATCAGGTCTAGTATATTATCTCCCCTAGTGGGAGAGGTGACTAGTTGTTCCAGTGCATTTGAATTTATGAATTCCAGGAACCTTTGGGCTAGGGTGTTAGGGCTAGAATAATGTACCCAATCTATGTTTGGGTAGTTGAAGTCTCTCAGTATGATGGTATTTTGTGATACATTCATATCCTCCAATGTCTTCAGGAAGGCTGAGTGGGGTTCCTGAGATTGGGAGGGTGGTCTGTAACATGCTACCAGTTGTATAGCAGTTTTGCCTATGGTTAGTTGCACCTGTATGGTCTCTGATGCTTCATGTGTTGCTACTAACCTGGAGGTGTGGGTGTCCTTGATGAATATGGACACTCCCCCTCCCTTTGTGGTTCAGCCCGGGTTTTGGGGCCGAAATGCATGATACGAGGTATAGCCTGGTAGCGCTGGGGTGCTCTCAGGAGCCTTGAACCAGGTTTCAGTTACTGCACAGACGTCAATGTTCTCCATGCTGAGGAGTGCATCGAGTGCCTGCATCTTGAGATTTAGACTTCTGGCGTTGAGCAGTATTACCCTTAGTTTTTTTCCATTTTTGTTTTCTAAGGAGGTGGGTTTGTCTTTTGAGCCTTGCCTAAAAAAGGCACTATGGGGGTGGCAAGAGCCTTAGCCAATATCCGGAAGCCCAGTGGTGACAGGTGTATGCCATCCCTTGCAAAGCAGCGTGGTTTGTCCAACATGTCATCCCAGGCAGACAGACATTGGATCCCCTTAGAATGACACCAGTACTTAAGCCAATTGTTAAAGCTGATCATCTTGTCTTTGTATTGTGGCATCATTCTTGGTGAGGGCAAGATGCTGCTCAGGGTCAGGGTCATACCAGCCTGGGCTACATAATTGGAGAGCTCCTCTATGTCTTTTTTCATGTAGTCCAGGGAGGTACATCTCAGGTCATTCACGCCAGCATGGACAATGATGGAGTCATATTTGTACTTGCTTTGGAGTGACCTGAGTGCGTGTGTTATGTGGCGAATCCTAGCTCCCGATAGGCAGCTCACAGTCACCCTCTCCTTGTTCAGCCTGGTAAGCGGGACATCAGTGTGTCTGACTATAGAGTCACCTATTACTAGTGTATCAGGCATGGTGTTTGGCCTTAAGGGCTGTGATTGGTTGACACACTGATTTATTGAAGTATGTGTTGCATGTGTTTTGTTTTGAGGTAGTGGATTTTTGGATGTCTGCTTTGGGAGCCTCTGTTGTTTTGGTAAGTTTTTTATTAGAGCTTCCGAGTATGTCTTTGTGTTATTATGTGTTTGGTTTGCAGTTGTGGTAGGTCTATATGGGACTGGGTTTGTTGTGTGTGTGGTTACCATCTCCTCCTGTCTGGTCATGCCAGCCCTGAGTTGAGAGAGTTCAGCCTGCAGTTTGGCTATATAGTTGCATCTCTCACATGTATTTGTGTTTGTTGGGAGGAGGAGAGGGTTGTCTGTGTACATGAGACAATTGTAGCATGAGAACAAGTGCTAGGCTTATAGTATAGCGAGTAGTCTGATTATACTAAGAGTAGAGCTTCCTTAAGGGAAAATTTGAAGAGCAGACTTCGCGGAGCCAGAAGAAGTTTAACCTTGTTAAACCAGCGCTGCGCTATGCGCACAACTGCGCAAAGCCGTGCAAACGCGGATTTTAAACAGGAAACTACAAAAGAGCTAGAAATGGTCCAAAACAACCAATTACTACAGCTCTTGTGCTGAGGTCACTTCCTACAGGGACAGGTAGGCTGCTCAAGGCTCCCCACTCCCACTGGTGAGCAAATAAACTTCCTTCTATCCAAGTAAGGTAATGGACAACACAGGAACTACACCACAGCCCAGAATACAGCAATGCCTGTAAACTGGTCTAAGCTAGTCGAGGAGAGGCGGGAAAACAAGGATTATTTTTTTGTTTTTTTGTTTTTTTGATAGAAACACACAGAAAATGCAGAAACAGTGATAAATCAGTTACACAGGCTAGCACACTTTAGTGGGCAGCCTCAACAGTTAAATTGAACAAACAAACAAACAAACTTTCAATCAAAGTCGACTAAAAAGTAACTTTAACTGCAGATTTTAAAATAATGCAGCAAACAGCTAAAAACAGTTTAAGCTTGTTCAGGTTAAGCTACAGAAGCTATTCCAAGTAAAAAAAACAGCAAAGATACTTAAATCCAGAAAGTAGTCACTTTTCTGAGTTCTCTGTAGCTAGGACCACTCTGCAGGACCACGAGGAGCTTGTCTTAGCAGTATAGCCAGAAAAAAACGTCCAGAGGCAGATTTTAAACAGGGAACTACAAAAGAGCTAGAAATGGTCCAAAACAACCAATTACTACAGCTCTTGTGCTGAGATCACTTCCTACAGGGACAGGTAGGCTGCTCAAGGCTCCCCACTCCCACTGGTGAGTAAAGAAACTTCCTTCTATCCAAGTAAGGTAATGGACAACACAGGAATTACACCACAGCCCAGAATACAGCAATGCCTGTAAACTGGTCTAAACTAGTCGAGGAGAGGTGGGAAAACAAGGATTATTTTTTTGTTTTTTTTGATAGAAACACACAGAAAATGCAGAAACAGTGATAAATCAGTTACACAGGCTAGCACACTTTAGTGGGCAGCCTCAACAGTTAAATTGAACAAACAAACAAACTTTCGATCAAATTTGACTAAAAAGTAACTTTAAGTGCAGATTTTAAAATAATGCAGCAAACAGCTAAAAAACAGTTTAAGCTTATTCAGGTTAAGCTACAGAAGCTATGCCAAGTAAAAAAACAGCAAAGATACTTAAATCCAGAAAGTAGTTGCTTTTCTGAGTTCTCTGTAGCTAGGACCACTCTGCAGGACCACGAGGAGCTTGTCTGAGCAGTATAGCCAGAAAAAAACGGCCAGAGGCGGATTTTAAACAGGGAACTACAAAAGAGCTAGAAATGGTCCAAAACAACCAATTACTACAGCTCTTGTGCTGAGGTCACTTCCTGCAGGGACAGGTAGGCTGCTCAAGGCTCCCCACTCCCACTGGTGAGCAAAGAAACTTCCTTCTATCCAAGTAAGGTAATGGACAACACAGGAACTACACCACAGCTCAGAATACAGTAATACCTGTAAACTGGTCTAAACTAGTCGAGGAGAAGTGGGAAAACAAGGATAATTTTTTTGTTTTTTTGTTTTTTTTGATAGAAACACACAGAAAATGCAGAGACAGTGATAAATCAGTTACACAGGCTAGCACACTTTAGTGGGCAGCCTTAACAGTTAAACTGAACAAACAAACAAACTTTCGATCAAATTCGACTAAAAAGTAACTTTAAGTGCAGATTTTAAAATAATGCAGCAAACAGCTAAAAAACAGTTTAAGCTTGTTCAGGTTAAGCTACAGAAGCTGTTCCAAGTAAAAAAACAGCAAAGATACTTAAATCCAGAAAGTAGTCACTTTTCTGAGTTCTCTGTAGCTAGGACCACTCTGCAGGACCACGAGGAGCTTGTCTAAGCAGTATAGCCAGAAAAAACGCCCAGAGGCGGATTTTAAACAGGGAACTACAAAAGAGCTAGAAATGGTCCAAAACAACCAATTACTATAGCTCTTGTGCTGAGGTCACTTCCTACAGGGACAGGTAGGCTGCTCAAGGCTTCCCACTCCCACTGGTGAGCAAAGAAACTTACTTCTATCCAAGTAAGGTAATGGACAACACAGGAGCTACACCACAGCCCAGAATACAGCAATGCCTGTAAACTGGTCTAAACTAGTCGAGGTGAGGCGGGAAAACAAGGATTATTTTTTATATATATATATCACAATAGCAAAATATTTTTTTTTATTCCTGCATTCCAGGTTCTGTTATAAAAATTATGAAATGGAGAAATTTTGTTATGCTGAGTAAAACATTTAAAATTGTGACTTCAATATGACCTTTGCAATGAACACTCTTAAACTCCATCACAAAGGATGCAATATTCAAAAATGAATCATTTTCCAAAGTGCTAAAATAATAAAATGCATATTTTGTGGGCATCACTCACCCCCATGCTGCATATACATACTAATTATGCATATCAGGAAATCACAAACTTTCTAAAATACTGTAATGTCAATCTTTAAATAACAGCTACATGAAACTGCATATCAATGATTTCACATTAGATTGTAGGTGACTAACATGCAATATTTAAGCCTAGCACCCAGACATTTTATGTGGGAAATTGCATTTCAAGGGTCATTTATGGATTGTAGTACTGGTAAAAATATTTAAATCCATTTCAGGTGGAGGTTTACTTTTCACTCTGTCTTCTCATATATCATGTATGAGTCTATCTTTTCTAGTGAAGAATAAATAATATTGCCGTATCAAATTTTTTTTCAACTCACAAACCTTATGGAACTTAAGCAGGATGGCATCTATGTCAGTCTTTTGTTTTTTGGTGAGGTTAAATTTGTTGAATAATGTTTTCCAGGATGTCCCCAGTCCATGTAATCTCACAACTCACTTGCTTTAAATAGAGTGAGATTGTCCCATACTGCAATGCTCTCCTCTGTCCAGTGTTATGTAACAGTGGAGGTGGTATATACAAGTTTTGAGAGATGGTGGGACTTAGCAACCACTATGTTCGAGGTGTAGTTGGGTTTCCTCTGTAAAAACAATTATTTAAGACTGTGCCATTAATTCTTTATGAAATGGGTAGCTTTCAAGCTTAATGGTGCAAGGGCATGTGATACTTGCGATAATGAGTCCAGAATACATAATAGAAATTTTCAATAACCTAATCATATCAGCACCTGACACATGTAAAAAAGTAGAAGTTTAACCTCCTAATTCTTTTAGAAAAATCTGAAACAATTCTATAATAACTGAAATTCTGCACAAATTATTTCCATGTTTCTGCTAAGCTACCTTGATGAACCAGTGACGCTTATGTGAACTGAAGCATGGACCCCATGATAAATCTTTAATCACTGAAAAATTAAAGCAGGTAAATGAATGGTATGAAGAATCATAGGTTTACTGCATATGAAACAATTGGCAGTTTTTCTCAAAGTATGCCTTTTGTGAAGAGAGAATAGGTTATGTTGTTTTTTTTTTTTAATTTGCTATCAGTTTCTTTGCTTCAGGCAGACAGACAAGTCACTTTGTCAGATTGCTGATACATTTAAAGGAGATTCAGTACTTTTGCAAAGTCATGCTTTTTTTTCAAATCTAACTAATGAATTGTGATAGTTAAAAAAAGTGGACTTGTAGCAAATAGCTTTTGAGAGAGTTGAAGTCTTATGGTCAAAAGGCTGCTTCAAATTTGAAAATATTCCTGGAAAATATACTCTTGCATGTCAAGGTGAGATTATAAATCCTGAGCCCCTAATTTCTGACAGAAATGCAAACATTGATGATGTTTAATCAATTTAATATTGACACTGCAGAAACTACCTAAAAGCTAATACTTCTCCAATCCTACTGTGTTACCATATCTTGTCTAGAGGCTTGAAGGGTACCTGTTTTGTTTTTTGGCTCCACCAGGTTATGTAATCGCACAATACACACTGGAGTTTGTAAACAACTATACAGTTTACTAAGATGGCAGTTATCTCCTGAGCAGGATGCAATCATATGAAAACCTGTATGCATTTAGACATATAGGACACTGAAGGCATTGAAGTATATATATTCTGCAAGTGTTCTATTATATTTTAAGCTAATATAATCCAGTCAAGAAAGTTTATGCAGTAGCGTCCTCAAATATTTTGCCAAAATTTTCTAGAAATCTGCAAAATCCTCATTCAAAGATAATTTTCTAAGTTTACAAGAGCAATACAATCTGTCCCTATTTTTAGACTTTTGCCCCCCCCCCCCCAACTATTGTGTTGGTCTTTGTCCAGGTTTCTTGCACTAAGACTAGCATTAAATAAACAGCAATGTTGTTTCACTTTTCCCCATTGCTTCTCTTCAACAGCACTGATGTATAATAGCAATAACCCACTCCTGAGTGTTGGGTAATACTGGATTTACCCACGGTTAACTTTGTTTGATCACTCAAGCTTTGCCCTTGTGATCAAACCATACCAACTGAGGGCAACCATAAATAAACTATAATAACTAAACTAAATATTTATTTATTCTCACAAATGAAGTTTTCAAGCACGGTTGTAAACAACTATACAGTTTACTAAGATGGCAGTTATCTCCTGAGCAGGATGCGATCATAAGAAAACCTGCATGCATTTAGAAATATAGGACACTGAAGGCATTGAAGTATATATTCTGCAAGTGTTCTAGTATATTTTAAGCCAAAATAACCCGGTCAAGATAGTTTATGCAGTGGCCTCCTCAAATATTTTGCCAAAATTTTCTAGAAATCTGCAGAATCCTCTTTCAAAGATAATTTTCTAAGTTTATAAGAGCAATACAACCTGTCTCAATTTTTAGACCTTTGCCCCTCACCCACCCATTGTGTTGCTTTGTCCAGGTTTCTTGCACTAAGACTAGCATTAAAAAAACAGCAATGTTGTTTCACTTTTCCCCATTGCTTTTCTTCAATAGCACTGACATATAATAGCAATAACCCACTCCTGAGTGTTGGGTAATACTGGATTTACCCACGGTTAACTTTGTTTGCTCACTTAAGCTTTGCCCTTGTGATCAAACCATACCAACTGAGGGTGACCATAAATAAACTATGATAACTAAACTAAGTATTTATTTATCCTCACAAATTAAGTTTTCAAGCATTTACATTGAAAATAAAAAAAACAAAAACATTACTCAGAAATGTTAGGTGGTAAACAGAAAATAAAGTGTTTAATTACCTTTGAACCTAAATGGACCAACTAAGTACACTCAGTAACTGAATACATAAAAATGTTTGTCTGAAAATGTAACTAGAAAACTCTTCCTGGCTATGTACCTGCTCAATAACCTAACCTCTTCCTTCTTATATTATAACTAAATTCCTATGCTTTTTACTACTAGTGACTGATGATACTTTCTCCATAATTATTATTTTTTTTCTTTCATCACTTGTTGATACTGGTACAATAATGCTGATGAATTTATCTCTGTTTTTACCACTCTGAATTAATCTGGCAACCAACTAAATTTTTGCTTTTATGTATATATTCTGTATATGTTACTATAATCAAACCAAGTAAATTCTTGACTTATGTATATATTCTGTATATATTACTGTAACCACTATGTGTAACACTGTTTCTACTTCTGTACCAATTAATGTTTAATTTTTTTCTGCATCTATGTTCTTGTTGGAGCATTTCTCCCCGGGTTACCACCGAAAATGGGCTCTTTTAGGCCCAGTGGACTTTCCCAGTAAACAAACGCAATAAATAACCAATAAATAAAATGTCAAACTGTAAAGGGGCAAAGTTTTGTATTGGTAGGTTCCAGCTCTAGTATGCCATTGTCATATGACAGTTCCAGACATTTTCTCAATTCTCATTGTTTATGCTTTAAAATAAAAACATTGTGCCAGATTCACGAGTGGCTAAGCTTTGCACGGCTACTGTATGTACATTGTGTTATGATGCACACACAATAGCACACTATTTTGTACACATTAAATGGCTCTATGCATTATGTACAGCCATGAAACAAAGGTAAACAGCAGAGTTTGCTAATGAAAGCATAGCTATCCAAATTACATGCTAATTAACTAATCCAAGATGGCAGAGCCATCAAGAACGCTATAATCATGTACACGTGGTGTAGCTCTTTGTTATATACTCCAAAACCCATTGGAATACAGCCACCATCATGCTTAGAAAAACAGCAATGTTAGGGGCTAATGCTGCTCTCTTGCATGTGTATGTGCAATAGGCTTAGATCTATGCTGCTGCTGATAGACTTAGGCCAAGGAGAAGAAGGGTGTTCAGACCCTGTTTAACATATCATGGACTGTATGATATTGAAATATTAGAGTGATACAAGACTGATAGGGAAACACTACAGGAACTGTTCAACCTTTGCCAGCCCGACCTCAGACCCAGGGTAAATCATGAAGAACCAATACCAGTGGAAACTAAGGTATATGTAACATTAAGGATATTATCTACTGGTACATTCCAGAGACCCACAGGGGAAATATTTGGGTGTCACATGCCTCAGTCTCCAGAATATTGTACCCATGTCTTCATGCTATGCTAGAAAATGCAAATGAGTACATCTATTTTCCACAAACACCAGAAGAGAGAGCAAGAAAAATTCAAGAATTTTATGCTATAACACACTTCCCTGAAGTTTTGTCCAGTTCGATTCTCAGCTAGAGCGTCTTCTGCATGGAGACATGCGTGAATGGGTGTACCTTCATTGAAGGTTGTGCATCAGGCCTGGCACGCCGTTACATAAAAATCAACTGCCAATCATTAGTGGACTGGAGTTCCGCTGTGGCGATCCATAACCGGGAAAAGCCAAAAGACACAAACAAGACTGCACTCACATAGAAATAAAAGCCCCAACTGGTGAACAGGGAAGGACATACATCAATAGGAAGGGGGTCCACTCCATCAACTGCTAGATTGTCTGTAATGCCTGAGGGATCATCCTCAATGTGTATGCTGGCAACCCAGACAGTTACCTTGACTCGCAAATAAGGCACACCTCTTAGGTTTACATAAGGTTTGCTAGGGGTGATATTCCACAAGGCCATCTACTGGGTGATGTAAGTTATGCACTGGAACCATGGCAAATGACATCCATCAGAAGTGCACACATACCCACAAAACTAGAACTAGAACTAGAAACATCATAGAAAGTGCATTTTGCATGCTGAAGTCACTGTTCCATTGCCCTGTAGTACTACCCAGGCACCTGCACAGAAATTCTCACAGTCTGTGCCATGTTGCATAATATCATCTTGAGGAAACAGCTGCAACAGGGACAGCAAGATCCAGGACCACACATTCCTGGACCATAGGCAGAGCCAGCACCTCCAGCAGAAACAGATGAGGATTCTGAGGGAGAATATCCAGCTGCAGAGGAAGCCAGCAGACAGAGACTTGTACAATATGCCCTTGCCCTGGCTAAGAGGCAAAGGATATCATACGCACTCATCATCTAAGACGGAAAGGGTAGCATACATATTCACTACCTAAAAGGTAAAGGATAGCACACACACACACACACACACACACACACACACACACACACACACACACACACACACACACACACACACACACACACACACACACACACACACACACACACACACACACACACACACACACACACACACACACACACACACACACACACACACACACACTCACCACCTATGGGCAAAGGATAGCACACACACTCACCATCTAAGAAGCAAATGATAGCACACACAACCACAAGTAAAAGAATATACATAACAATAAGCACATATAAATATTAAAACTGATGCCAGTTAATGTCCACAACCTTTACTTCCCCATGTAATGGCTGTGTATGAATAGTAACAGACAGAGACAGCCCCAAAGGATATGACTCGTACCTGCAGTAATGTAAAGGTAAGTGTGGAACATGCAGGATATGAACAAATGTGTAAGAAGACAAATGTAATTGATATACCTGCATACTGTCAGTCGTAAATTTACTCAAGCAGACCCTGTGTGAAGTGTTCACCAATGTCATTATTGATTTATAGGAATGATATCTGCAATATACAGCTATGCATAGTTCACAATTACTATCATTAAGCCAGTCACTTAACCACTGTACAGAAAACAGTCAACAGGACAATTATATCAACA
The DNA here is from genome assembly GCF_019279795.1 of Protopterus annectens. NCBI lineage: Eukaryota > Metazoa > Chordata > Ceratodontiformes > Protopteridae > Protopterus > Protopterus annectens. Next base: position 915,285,890 of record NC_056737.1, read on the forward strand.
GTTTCGCAAATACAGCAATAAGCATGAATGCAATATCAGTGATTTAAATGCATGACTTCAAAGAAACAAAGATTCCATGAAACTTTATTGTCATTTAGGACCACACAAGTGCAACCTAAATGAAATTACAAATGTCAGCTCATGAGAGAAATGCAGTGCAACTAACTTAGATACAGAAGTATCAGAGAATAACATAACAGAGAAAATAACACATATGACATGCAAGATGTAGTTCACATTACATAAACAAACTCAATACCCATTATCCAATGATAAATAATAAATAAATACCCACCACCAAACCCCTTCACCGTTAAGATAGAGAATAAATAGAGACTAGTTAACAGCAGCTGTTTAGTTACCGTATTGCACTTGTTAACCTTAGATGTGACTCAGTATAGCCATCATATTGCATAATAGAATATTGGCGGTAATTGCTCAGAGCAGTAGGATTAAATGAAAAAAGAGGCTTCAATGTATCAGGTATTATGGTTGGTCTCGAGTTAATGAGTCTCACAGCTGTAGGATACAAACTGTTCCTGAATCTGGTAGCCCTACAGCGGAAGTTGCGGTACCTCCTTCCAGACACAAGTTGTAAGAACCATTTGTGGGCCGGATGGGTCGAATCAGCTAGTATTTTGTATGTTCTCTTTCTTGATCTTGTAAAGAAAAGCTCCTGAATAGAAGGGAGGTTTGTGCCCAAGATTTCCTTGGCCACCCTCACCACCCTCTGTAGTTTCTTTTCTCAGCAACGGTGCAGTTGCCCAGCTATGCTATGAAGTTGCTAGTGAGGAAGCTCTTGATAGCTCCCCTGTAAAAAGTGGTAAGAGCAGACAGTGGGAACCTGTCCTTTTTGAGCTTTCACAGGAGGTAAAGCCTTTGTTGAGCCTTCTTGACTATATGTTTGGTATTAATAGTCCAGGAGAGGTCATCTGAGATGTGAATGCCCAGGAACTTGGTTGCTTTGATTTTTTTCTACTACCTTCCCTTTGTTAGTGAGCGGTTGGTGAGCTGTTGCCTTTCTCCTGAAGTCCATAATCATTTCTTTGGTCTTATTAACACTCAGGTCCAGATTGTTCCTGTCATACCAGGCAATCAAAGTGTTCACGTCATCCCTGTAGTTATGTTCATCCCAACCACTAATGAAACCCACGACTGTGGTATAATCACAATTTTTATAATATGGATTGAGTTATGTTTTGCAATACAGTCATGGGTGAGGATGGTGAAGAGCAACAGGCTGAGCACACAACCTTGCGGAACACCAGTATTCAGGACAATGCATTGAGAGGTGTTGTTTCCAGTCCATGTCCATTGGTATCTACCAATCTGAAAGTCAAGAATCAAGTTACATAGGTGCTTGTTTATCCCAAGTTTCACAAGCTTATCCACTAGTTAAATTGGTACACAGTGTTGAATGCAGAACTGAAGTCAATGCACAGTAGCCTTACATTGTTGTTCTTCCCTTCTAGGTGTTTTAGTGCAAGGTGTAGTGTGACTGATATCGCATCCACAATTTGCCTGGTATGCAAACTGGAGTGGATCAAAGGACTTAGGCAGATCTGCAGATAAATGTTTCTTCACAATCCTTTCAAAGCATTTCATGACATTTGAGGTTAAGGTGACCTGTCTGAAGTCATTCAGGCAGGTAGGGTTGGGTTTCTTCAGAAGTGGGACAATACTTGTTTTCTTGAAATGTGAGGGATCTTTCTCCATAGCAAGGGATGAGTTTAAGATGTCTGTCTATACCAAACATAATTGATCAGCACACCCCTTCAACACCTTGACAAGTATGTTATCTGTTCCAGCAGCCTTCCTAGGATTCACCTTCTCAAGCTGAAGTCTCACCGCCTTGGAGTTTTACACAATACTTACAATACTAACTGAAATAAATTCTTTCAAAATGAGCATGTACAAAGACATTTCAAATTTTCTTATGCAATACATATGCGTAAAATCAACATAGTGAGAAATACTCACTTAGCTATCCGCTCTGAGTATCAGACATGTATGCAGCCGTAAGTCAAACTGAAATGAACGAGACATGGCACAGTCATCATCATTTGCACAGGGTGGGGGGTGGGTGGCAGGAGGCCAAGGCTGACACCAAAGTAGTGAGTGTGGGTCAGTAAGAAATACAGAACATTTAGTAAAGTTGGAAATATCTTGGGCCCAATAATAAGATATGTATCTTAATCAACATTAAGGTTTTCTTAGCTTGCATGTGTGTGAGTGGGTATGGGCAGTTTTTGTGAAATGTGTGTGTCTGCATGAACATTATCAAGCACTGTGCTAGCACTACATCCTGCCATGTTAAACAGGTGTGAGCTGTGCATGGTAGAGTTGTTAGTTCAGTGTCGTTGCTCTCAACCACACAAACTGCCTTTGCCAGTAGATGCATTCCCATTTCCATGGCCCAGGTTTGAAGTAGGGGCACTATATGAACATGAACAATGTCTGCTCGATGAGCTCTCATCATGAATATATCCAGGACCATGACCCCGTGACCTACCATGTCTAGGTGTGGAAACCACAATCATGGATGGAGCAGAGGAAGTAGTGTCACTATGGCATGGCCATGTCAGCTAACAACAGTAGATGCTGCAGCTCTACAAACATGTGGGTGTTGACCCTCCCCCCAGCAGGCATTTCACCACAGACACTGCCTGATCCAGTCTGTCACTCATCCTATCCAAGGATTCAACCACATGGTTGAGGCAATCATACATGTCAGAATATGCCATGTTTAGGACTTGCAGTATCTCTTCCAAGGCCCTGGTGGAATGTGCCTGTGCTTCCATGGGTGGCCCTATACATCTGCCTAGTGGCTTGTAATGACACACCAGCATCAGGAGCAAAGTGGACAGTAGATCTCCTCCAAGCACCTCTAGCAACCCTCCTTAACCAACTCTGCAAATGGAGTAGCTAATACTACCCCAGATAACTGTGTCACCCTCAAACTGTGCTACATCTGTGGGCTCATTGGAATTGAGGGTTTCCTGAGCATTAATCTAACAGATGATTTCTACACCACCATCTTTTACTTATGAAAATAAATCTAACATAAAATCCCTTCCTGAAAAATCTACTGATCATCATAAGGGATTTTTATCCACCAGGAAATGTGGGCATTGTCATCAGTGCCCTTACATAATCACTTGTTACAATGACATCCTTTTAAGTAGATTTGATTCTTCTGTTCATGGTGGAGCTTACAACTGCTTTTCTCAAATAGTTATTTATCAGGCTACATGTGCATCTTGTCCCGCTTTTTACGTGGGAAAAACTAAGAACGCGTTGAACAAGCGTATCTAGCAACATGTTTATAATATTCAATGTAAGGACAGTAAAAGTACGCTGACTAGACATTTCATTGTTTCTGACAAATTCACCAGGTTTACATTTCTAGTACTTGAGCAAATACAAAATTCTCCTTATGTAGGGGACTGGCAGAACAAACTACTTCACCAGGAAATGTCACGGCAGCTTAAGCTGGATGCTACCAACTTTCCCGGTTTAAATGACAGTATTTCTATCAGCAGTGAACTAAAAATGAGAGCCAGAAGAATATGATTTTGTGTTTCATCAAACATTTTTTTGTTTAGTTATTTTTTGCCTAGTTTGTATTTATGTGTTTTGGTTCAGGTTTTAAAAGTTTTTACTTATTTTTAGTGTTTATTTATTTATTTATGTATATATTTTATTTTATTTTACATTTGATTACCGGGATAGTCTGACTGGACAACATGTTCTTTCTCAGCAGAGGCCCGGGGAGAAAAGCTCCACACAGGGAAATCCAAAAGAACAAATATTTCAGAGAATACTTAACAGAAAAGAAATTACAAATAGTTACCTAAATGAGGCAGTATAAGTAAACATGATAAACAACTAGACATAGAATATAGGTTTACATAACTTGATAGCAACAAATATGTACAAATAAAGATACAACTGGGATAAAAGTACTTAACATACAAGGTGATAGAAAATAACCTTTATATTTATACAATTTTTGTAGGTTAGGAGAGTTCCCATTTGAGTGGATACCTATAAGTTAGTATTAATAATAATGCATAAATCAACAATGAAGTTCGGGATAGTAGTGTTAGTATGAAGAAAGGTTATCCAAGAGGAATGAGAAATTCTTAGTCTGGGGCAAAGCAAGGGCAGAGCCATTTACTGGCAAGGTGGGTTTTTGGCATTTGTTTAAATTTAGTTAAAGTAACTCTAGATGTGATGTTAATAGGTAGGGAATTCAAAATATTGGCAATATAATGTGAGTAGGTGGATTTTCCAGCACGATTGTGTGTGCTGTTGAGATCTGTAAGAGGGGCTTATTGTTAGAGTGTAGAATTCTACTACAGGAATAAGGCTCTAGTAAGCTTTGTAGTGATGGAGTTTTTTCAAGATGATAAAATATTTTGTAAGCCATGTTAATCTGGCACAGGTATAAGAGTTGGGGAAGTTCTAACCAGTTTAATTGCTTTAGGGCAGAGCAATGGTGAGATCTGAATGTAGTGTTTGCTGCATACCTAGCTATTTTTGTAACAGGATTCTAGTTTTCGCAGTTCAGTTTTCCTGAGTTTTATAAGTATAGGTGACGCATAAAGAAGAGTTGAGGTCGAATGAGTTTGGGCAGTAGTTATTCTTGTGTTTTTTGTGAGATACTGCTTGTTCCTATATAGTGTACCTAATTTTTTGTGGACTTTTGTAATTGATTGGGATATGTGGATGTCAAATCACATATCGGTGTCTATTTCCACAGCCAATAGTTTGGTGTGTGGAGATGGAATGATAGTAGTGTTATTTGCAGAGGCAATGTTAAAAGATCCTGTGGGTATAGTAGCTTTACTGGGATGAAATAGCATGAGTTTTGTCTTATTGGGGTTTAAAATTAAGTGGGAATTTGTTAGCCAGGATTCTATTTTGAGAAAGGATGACTTAGAGAGTGTTTGTAGCTCTTGAAGGGTATTGGCAGCACATACTACTGTGGAATCATCAGTATATTATATTGCAGAATTGTGACAGAAGGGGCAGCAGTATAGAGATAATTTGTAAATATGGAGAAGTGTATAGGACAAGAACAGACCCTTGGGGCACTCCTAGGGTGACTGGAAGTAGGGTAGATAGACTTTGGTGCCAAGATTCTGCTTGTTGTCTTCCAGTTAAGTAGCTCTGGAACCAGGTAGGAGTAAAATGTGATAAGGCCACGTCAAAGAGGGCATGTAGGAGCTTGTTGTGATCCACCATATCAAAAGCTTTTTATAAGTCTAAAAAGATGGAGGATAGATGCTTACCATTATTCCTGTGATTGTTAACTGTGTTTATAGATGACATAAGTGCAGTGGTGCTACTGTGGTGTGGGCAGAAGCTGTGTTGTGTATTGGTTAACAATTTGTTTGCAGCTAGGTGATCTATGATTTGCTTATGAACAATTTTTTCCAGTATTTTAGGTAGTGAAGATAGAATTGCGATAGGGTGGTAGTTAGACAATTCAGTAGAATTGCTGCCTTTGTGGAATGGAGTGATACATGAAGCATTCTAGATGGTGGGAACATATTGTTCTGATATAGATCTGTTCATTAGAATGGAGGCAGGATATGCAATTGCTTCAGCAGATAGTTTTAGGAACTCAGGTGGTAAGTAGTCAGCAGCTAGAGAAGTGGGCCTTAGTTTCCTAAGAAGTTTTCTAATAATATTTATTGAGGCCGGTTGAAGGGAGAAGCTGGACTTGTTTTGTTGGGGTGTAAATGTTTTTAAGGTGTCAGTAGGGGATTGGCTGTTAAAAAGATGTAGAATAGTTTCTGCGAAATAGGTGTTAAAGTGTGTGGCTATACAGTCAGAGCTGTTTTTTGTAGTGGGAGGAGGTGTCCCAGCTTTTCCAGGTCAGAGAATGTTGTTAATTGGAGTCCAGAATTTTTGGGGGTTATTGTGGTGTGTAGTTTGTATTTCAGAGTAATAGTCTATTGTATCCTGTTGTATTGTTTTTTAGTTGTGTTTCTTAGTTCACAGTAAGATTGCCTTGTAAGTTGGGATTTTGTCTTTTGCCGGTGTACCCATGCTTTATCTCTCGCTTTTAACAGTGACCTGGTTTCTTTGCTTAACCGTGGGGCAAAGTTTGATTTAACTCTAATGGTCCTGGGTGAGGCTTGTTCACCTAGGATAGACAGGAAGGTGCTAGTGAAGTAATTAGTAGCAGCATCTAGGGGTAGTACTATAAGAGTAGATCAGTTGCAGTGTTTAAGGATATAGAAGAAGTGGTTGAGGTTCATGTCTTTTTTTGTTTCTTATCTGCCAATATAGTGTTAGTTCGGTGGGGTTAAGCTGCTGTCTTAGTAGGTAGGTTGGCAGATGGTCACTAAGACTGTCTGGGAGACTCCCCAAGTGAGAAGAGTGGTCAGGTCTATTTGTGAGTATCCAGTCTAGAATGGAGTGCTTGTTTGATGTTTTGTCTGTCCTGGTGGGAGTTTGGATGAATTGGGTAAATCCATGAAGGGGGTTTTGGGCATTCCAGCTTTTCCGATCAATGTTAAGATCTCCTAATATAGTTGTTTCCTGGGATAGTGTATCAGAAAAGCAGTCTAAGATATTTTTCAAGGTAGTTGTATTCTCTTCTGGGGGAATAGAGATGCCAATTATGTTAATATGTTTCTTAGAATTTATGATGAGTTTGCAATATTTATTATTTTTTTTCTTTTCATGTCTTATTTTGTAATGTGAAACTAATCTTTTTTAGAATATTTTGAATGTATTAATTTACTCATGTTGGAGCTTTTCTCCTCGGGCCTCTACTGAAAAGGGATATGTATTCAGCTAGACTAGCCCGGTCAACAAATGTAAATAAATAAAATAAAAAAAATAAATAAAACATAGAGTTTCAGCTTTACTGAAGTTTGTTACTTTATATTTTCTGTTTCGCACTGATTTCAGTTACAACAAGTTGTGATTGGTTTACGTGAGAGGTGTGTCTTCTGCACTTACGTTTAAAAATGGCCTCCACAAGCAGTAAATTCATAGTTCTGATGATGTCTTAGTGTTACAAATGAAAGCACTAAACTGTGGATGCTTTTAACCTACCTTTGGTAATAAACATATTCTTTGACGAGTTTTGAGTTCGGTGACTGATTTGCTGGTTGTTTTGCTGTTATTAGCTACTGTTTTCTTCCAGTAACAGAGCTACACTCTTGTTTCTTCCTTTAATATATTCAATTAATTCCCATCAGTCTGACATGCTGATATGACATTTATTATCAGGAATTATTTCTTAATTCACATATCAGTTTCATCTGTTTGTGGCAGTATCCATTGCTACTTGCTCTGGCAGATGCCAACAATACACAGCTTTGGGGAATACATTGCATCATAGTGTGGTGTTTACTTCTGTTTTTATCTGTCTGCACAATAATTATGTTCGACAGGAGTGCCTTATACAGGGGTATTATGTATGTCACACTCTGGCCCCACATTTGAAATACAACACACACCCACATATAGGATGCATAACCATTAGAATATTAAAGTGCATAATTCCTTTTGAGGGTTATCCTCCTCATGCATGTGTTATGCTTATTTCTGTGGTGTGAGCAGTTAATACACAGTTAAGTGGTAACATTGATGACGTTTCTTACAAAAGAAGATTAATGGATTCTTAGCCATTTGTATTTTCTAACATGTTATATTGACGAAATACATGCTGTGCAAATATCCCATAATGTAAATACTGTCCTTGTTAACTTCATGTCAACTCAGCACAATACCATGCATATCTCATTTAATCCCTTCTGTTACGATATTAATTTATCTAACTGTCACATCCTATAGTATCACGTCTGCTTTTATTTACCTGCATTTGCTCAGGAAGTATAACAACCATTAATTACTATGACATACATATTGCACAATTTTATTATTACAAAATTATCTTTGTGGCATAAGCAGCTTTAACTTGATTATCTTAGTACAATATGAACATTTACCCTCCCCTCTTACATATTTCTGTATACAACTCTGATTTCTGTGTAAGTTGTACTCAGTACACTTTCCCTACCTGGTAACCCGTCTATTGTAGTTGGCTTTGCTGTTTGCCCTCCCCTCTTATTTTTGTATTGAGATGTTTTATTCATGTGCACAGTATACTCAGTATACTTTCTCTGCCCAGTACAGCTTTCCTTTTCATCCTATGTAGCTCCTTATTCTGTCTACTTGAGCACGCTTAACAGGTTTGCCCATAAGCAAGCTTGTTTGTTTACTGTATGTGGTCATTCTGCTCAACATGTTTTCCTGGCTGCCAGTGCTGTTCCTGACCATGAAAACATACTTGTATTAGTGTAAACGTGATGAGCAGAATGCACATGTGATTAGCGCTGCTGCTCATTTCTCTGCGCATAAACATCATGTAGACTTTGCTCAAAGCCTACACAACTTGTTCATGAATCTCAGGGATTATCTCATTATTCTATTAGGTTCACTATTAAATAACTACATTTCCTATTGCCCATCTCCTTATCTAGTTGTGTCTTTAATGTATGTAAATGTCTGCCCTTTTTGTAGTGCATGAAACACAGATTATACATTAAAATTGGGAAACGACAACCTTGTTATACACCTTTCTGAAGTAAGAGTTCTTATGCTTAGTGTCGTTAAACTGCATAAACAGCAGTCACCAGAGAACATTATCAATAATATTTAGCAGCTATAATAGCTGTAAAGAGATTTGCACTGCCGCATCTCTTTTTTCAGTCTGGCAGCATGATATGTATTACAGCATTTAAAGGAGTTAGACAATAAGCTGATGCACTTCATTTCAGACGCCTGTCTATGAGGCAGCGATAAGTATGTTAAAGCTTTCAAAGCTATAAAAACGTCATGCTCCTGAAGTTTCTTTTTTCTTTTTTTTTAATCTTAAAAATATATTTGAAGAGTTATATCTTCATGTTCTACAAATAATTGGGTGGCAGAAATATGTTTCAGCTTTTAAAGCTGTAAGAAACAGTGCTTCCACACTTTCTCTCCCTTTAAGTAACTAGTAGCACACAGAGAAGGTAAAGCTCCATGTTCTATAAAAAAGTTATGAGTTTCTGATGATTACACAGTTATATTTTCTTTTCTTTTTTTTTTTTAAATCACTTTGTCTTTGTTGCTTCCCTCATGAGCTATCAGATAATTTGATCCCCATCAACAGAAAGAAAAAAAAATCAAAACTCAAAGGGCTCACTTTAAAAAGGAAGCATGTTGCTAACCCAGTCCTGTTCTAGCATTGAGGTGGAAGGAAATTGGTTGAAAACAAAGCTTCTAAAGACAGTAGCCAGACAATCTTGTAATTAGCTGGTACCCATTGACTTGTGGATGTGAAGTCTATTACTAGCAAAAATCTTATAAAAACAAGGCTTCCATTCTTATAATACTGAATTTCAGAAATAACCCAGACTAGAGGTTGGTGTCATTCAACTTTTTATTTAGTCAAGATAAGCACTTTTGTCTTACAGTAGACTTCTTCAGATGTGTGACTTGTTAAAACACAAGCTCTCTTTATATACACTAGTCTTTCTGTAGTGGTGGTGAAGATGGTCCAGCCAGCCAATCAGGGGTAGTTTCATGGGTAATGGAATGCTCTCCCATCAGGGCATGAGGGTCTGATGAAATCATGGAAAGGGTCACTCTTATTTGAATAGAGTTTATAGAGAAGTGGAGCTAAGGATTACTCCTGATAGGATATTTGGAATCATGTCACAAAAAAACTTTTTACATCCATATTGCTAAAACCACAGCAAATGTCATTATTTCCAGAAAGTAGCCATGTCTCTAAAGCAGGGTCATTTTCTAGTCATATTTAATTTTCTTTCTTGATCTTCAATGCCTAAAGGGTTACATTAATAATAGCCCACTTATTTGGGGTAAAGATCTAGCTTACATTTATTCACTTTACATATCCAAAGGTTCTCAGTACAAATAGCTGGTTTTACAGGGGCACAAATCTAGCTTAACTCATAGATATTATTTGACCAATGGTTCTTAAATAATTAAAACTAGGCTTATATCTAGCCCTTTATTTAAAGCAGGAACAGATATTTTTGTCTTCAGCGTGTTCTGAGGGTAGTACAAGCAGACTGTTCTTGTCTAATTTTTAAAAAAGTAAAGTGTTTGTTAAAAAATCCTATTGAACACAGATATTGCATTTCTGTTTCCACTCATTTCAGAGATTATTCAAGCTAGTTTATTCCACCCACTTTTATTGGTATAGAATGAGAGTCCATAGCACTTTTGCTAGACAAGAAGAAAAACACCTGAGTGCCAGACCTAAAGGTTCAAATAGAAAATAGCTTTATGGAGAAAGAGGTGGAAAAGAGATCAGATTATAGTAAAATATTTAGAAGACATTCTACGGTGAAATGTCAGCTGAGTGTATAATGTAAAATAAAATAAAAGTACTAGTCAATTGAAGCACATTTTGAAAACGTGACATACAAATAAAGAAATAAAATAAAAATAAAAAGTTACATCCATCCACAGCCGCTTGTAACCAGTTTTGTACAATGTGTTGGGGTTTCACTTCAACAGTGACAATCAGTTAAAGCCAAGGTTCACACCACAGGGTGGCTGGCCCTGCCACAGTGGTTCTTCCACACAACATACTCATATACACACACTCACCCTATGGCCAATTTAGAGTGTACAATCCACTTACTGCATGTCTTTGGAATGTGGGAGGAAACCAGAGCATCCAGAGGAAAACCATGCAAATAGAGGGAGAACATGCAGACTTCACACAGAAAGCACCCACTCAAGAATTGAACCAGAAAACCTCCTGCTGTGAGGTGACAATGCTATCCTCTGCACCACTGTACTGCCCCAATGTGTCTATAATAATCAGCCTTGGGGAGTCTCTGGTCAATAATAAGATACCTATTTATCAGGATTATCTTGCAAGGTATCTTTTCCTTGGAGATGGGAGTGCACTGATTGTGCCAAACTTTAGTTTTGGCTTGGTGTCTTCAGGGCATTTGCTCAGAGCAGTTGTCTCCAGGGAGTTATGTTGGTGTAAAAGACATCCCTTGGGCAATCCAGTTTCTAAAGTAATGTGATCATAAGGGGGGCAGGGCCTTAGAGTGTTCCTGGAATCCATTTGGTGGCTGTTTTAGAGTAGGAGAGGTCTCCCTTGGAGAGTCCTGTGAAATGCCCAAAATTCTCACCAAAACCTATTGTTAGCAGTTAACATGTTAAATTGAAGGGTTTGTCATCTAGATGGCCATTCTCTTAAACACTCAGCTTATGGTGGTAGAAGGGGACATGCAGTCTGCTGTCCATCAGATCATCCCTCATTTAAAAAAAAAAAAGGAATTTGCCAGCAAGCAACCTCACCTCCACCCTTAAGCATAGAAAGTCATTTCCCAGTCTCCACCAGAGGCATCACACATACTCATGTGCTCCCTCAGTACCTGTTACACTCCCATCCCACCTGGAGAGACAAGTAGGTCACATTGCTTCCCTTGTCTCTCTGTCTCCCTGCCTGGCTTCTTTATTGACAGTGCTGCTAAATGAACTCTGCAGCCTATGTGGCATGGAGCCAGGATAATTTATATGTTCTTGAAATGGATATCATGATTCATCTCTCACGTTTCACTTCCCTCTGCTCTTGAGTTCATAGGTTCATAGGTTGGTACTAGGCTATCAGCCCTAGGGCCTATACAAACCTAGCCATAACAATTCCCTGGCTATTTCTTCCCACACTATTTACTTCCCTGGACCCCTGTCTAGCAGGGCGACTGACGTAATCCCCGGGGTGAATTTCCTTTCTCCCATCCAATCGTCAAGGTTCCTTTTGAAGAGGACCAAAGAGGCACTCTGCTTGACATGTATGGGCAATCTATTCCAGAGTCTGGGGAGTCTCTGGGTCAGGAACCTATCCCTCCAGCATGTTTTGTTTACTGTGATGACAAGGTTTAGATCCCTGGAGCGTGTGGCTCTGAGGGATTGGGATTTCTTTAAGTGTAGCATGTCCAACAGCTCTGGGTTTAACATGGCCTTGTATGTTAAGCAAAGATCGCCTCTGAGTAGATGATATGCGACAGAGTATAGCTGGAGTTTTTTAAGGCGGTCAGCGTAGGGCATCTGCTTTAGGCCTGTGATTCTTTTAGTGAGGTATTTCTGTGGCCTTTCCAGTTGTTGCAGATGTCTTGAGAGGTACATACCAAACGGGGCATTGTATTCTATAATGGGTCTAATCAGGGATGAGTACAGTGGGACAATGACCTCTTTTTTTCTGGATGAAAAGCCCTTAGTGATGAGGTGTGCCACATAGAAGGATTTCCTACTGTTGTGGTGATGTGGTTATCGAAGGTGAGACCACTGTCCACCTGTGTCCCTAAGTCTCTTATCAAACTTTCGGTGTTTAGTGTACTGCCACCTATATGGTAATTCACGGATACATGTTTTTTCCCAAAGGGGATAACTATACATTTCTTGGCATTGAGCTTGAGCCCATGGCTCTGGCACCAAGCATCTGTTTCTGTAAGGCCCTTTTGTAGAGTATCCACATCATTTGAGGATTCAATAATGGCTCCCAGTTTGCAGTCATCAGCAAACTTTGTTATCCAGAGTCCCTTAGTGTTGGCCTGTACTTCAGAGAAGTAGATGCCAAATAAGAGCGGTCCCAGGACTGAACCCTGAGGTACTCCACTTGTCACTTGTCTGGAGCTGGATTTGGAGTCGGCTACTTTTACAGTGTGTGTTCTATCAGTAAGCCAGTTAGCAACCCATTGGGTGATGTAGGGATTAATGCCCAGCTTAGTAAGTTTATCTATGATTCCAGAGTGGGGGATGGTGTCAAAGGCCTTGGCAAGGTCTAGATAGGCTGTGTGGACCACCTTACCCTTGTCCATGGCTCTGGAGACTGATTCGAAGAAGTCAATCAAGTTCAGGAGACAAGATCGGCCCTTCACGAACCCAAACTGGGTGGGGTCCACTTGCATTGCTTTTCTTTTTTCTTCTAAATCCTTTTTATTGAAATTCATATTCATCATCTCTGAGCAAAACGTAAACTCAGCACTTCCTTGTTATAAAAGGAAAATCCACTCATACGTACTGATACTGTGTTGCATATTCAAAACTGTTCTGCTCAGACATTATGCACAGACTCAGCACTACAGCAAAATATTTCATATGTTTGCAACATTTCTTTTATTTACATATTATGCCTTTTACATCCTTCAGTGATTTTATGTTTAATTACACAGTCTGTTCCTCTCCACTACTTGAGTTCTATCTCCATTCCTTTTAATGCTTCCTTTCTTCCCTTCCATGCCATAATAATCAAGGAGTGGTCTGACACCCCTTTTTAGCTTATGTCTTTAGCCTCTCTATAACATTTTCTTATCTACCAAAATCCTGTGCAATATGCTTGCTGCTTTCTGTCCTCTTTATAAAATGTGAGTTGCCTCATATCCCAACTTCTTTCACTCCATGTATCTAACACTCCTATCTGTCCTCTTTATAAAATGTGAGCTGCCTCATATCCCAACTTCTTTCACTCTATGTATCTAACACTCTTGTCTGTCCTCTTTATAAAATGTGAGCTGCCTCATATCCCAACTTCTTTCACTCCATGTATCTAACACTCCTATCTGTCCTCTTTATAAAATGTGAGCTACCTCATATCCCAACTTCTTTCACTCCATGTATCTAACACTCCTATCTGTCCTCTTTATAAAATGTGAGCTGCCTCATATCCCAACTTCTTTCACTCCATGTATCTAACACTCCTATCTGTCCTCTTTATAAAATGTGAGCTGCCTCATATCCCAACTTCTTTCACTCCATGTATCTAACACTCCTATCTGTCCTCTTTATAAAATGTGAGCTGCCTCATATCCCAACTTCTTTCACTCCATGTATCTAACACTCCTATCTGTCCTCTTTATAAAATGTGAGCTGCCTCATATCCCAACTTCTTTCACTCCATGTATCTAACACTCCTATCTGTCCTCTTTATAAAATGTGAGCTGCCTCATATCCCAACTTCTTTCACTCCATGTATCTAACACTCCTATCTGTCCTCTTTATAAAATGTGAGCTGCCTCATATCCCAACTTCTTTCACTCCATGTATCTAACACTCCTATCTGTCCTCTTTATAAAATGTGAGCTGCCTCATATCCCAACTTCTTTCACTCCATGTATCTAACACTCCTATCTGTCCTCTTTATAAAATGTGAGCTGCCTCATATCCCAACTTCTTTCACTCCATGTATCTAACACTCCTATCTGTCCTCTTTATAAAATGTGAGCTGCCTCATATCCCAACTTCTTTCACTCCATGTATCTAACACTCCTATCTGTCCTCTTTATAAAATGTGAGCTGCCTCATATCCCAACTTCTTTCACTCCATGTATCTAACACTCCTATCTGTCCTCTTTATAAAATGTGAGCTGCCTCATATCCCAACTTCTTTCACTCCATGTATCTAACACTCCTGTCTGTCCTCTTTATAAAATGTGAGCTGCCTCATATCCCAACTTCTTTCACTCCATGTATCTAACACTGCTATCCTTTTCATTATCCACCTTCCATCTCTCTCTCTCTCTCTCTCTCTCTCCATTCCTCAAACTCCTGCCCTTCTCATCACCCCATTTTCTCTATCAGTGAATCTAACACTCCTAATCTTCTAATTATCACTTATTTGTCTCTCCCCAGGCACCTGATATTTCTGTCATTCTCATGCATTTCTTTAAATTCCTCTGACGTTTTCACATTAAACTCTCCTTTCTCAAATAATCTACCTTTCCACCACCTACCATTCTTGCATGCCACACTTTTCCCACTACCATTCTGCTCCTTGTTTTTTATCAGTATAATTACTCTCTTTCTCCTCCTGGAATACAGCATAGCCCATCCCATTTATTTCCTTTCTTTTCCATCCCCATTTCTCTCACTTAGCTTACATTTTTGTAAATATACTGCACCATTCCTACCCTCTAAATCTTCCTCAAAACATGCTTTCCCTTTATTGTATTGTTGATTCAACCACATTCAAACTCCCTACTCTTCAATCTCTCCTCTCCTCTCCAAATATGCTAGACTTTAAGTGTCTTTGAGCACACCACATGTGCACATCAATGCCCCAGCCCCTCCCACACCTGAACAAGGTAGGTCAAAGTTACTGCCTGTTCTCCACCTTAACTGCCACTTGAATATTACTCCTTGGGCATTTTCTTCTCATTCTGTCTGACTCTGTTCATTGTTCTGCTCCTATCTCCCTTCTCCCAGCCCCTGCACCAACTTTTCCCTTTATTATTATTTTTTCTGTCATGTACTTTCATGTCTTGCATCTCATCATCTTACCTTTCCAAACGCCTCAGGTTTTCCCTATAATTATACTACTGTGAAACAGACTGGATCAGCTTTGAAAAGCTCTGAAATTCTTTTGCAATTTAACTATACTGAAATCGATAACATACAATGCTTATGTCTAGTCGTATTATAAATTCCTTTTGGTAACCTACAGTTATACCCAGTAAGCCATAAATCATCTGATCCCGTTATTCTTTGGAACATGTACAAAACAAGAAAAAAATCCCAACTCCATTTCAATCCCTATTTTTGAACTTACTAGACTAACCTACAAGACTAACCTCATTAAACTATACAATTTACTGTTAAGCAATTGTGAGTGAAAAATAAATAAATTTCAATTCAACACATTATTTTAATTTTCTGTTAATTTTATATACATAAAATGCTTATACTGGTATTAAATCAACTTAAACCTAAAAGGGTTCATCTTCTTTTTGATTCCAGGGTCTTTTAAATGTGACTTGTCTTGTTGTCTCATTTCCTTGTTCTTGTTTTGCTGTTGGTCATCTTAATACATTGCTTGCTTCTATTAAAGCACAAATTTGGGACTTAAGCTTGAAACCCTCTCCTCTTACTACCTTTGGATGTTGTTTTCCATCTCCCCACTGACCACTCATCTTAGGTGTCTGTATCTGTTCCAAGTAGTCACTCAGTGGTGTTGCATCACTTGTTGCTGTGACATCACATGCCTCTACACTCCTCTTGCCCCTCATCATACCACTGATGTTACACATCTTCTTCTACTGCTTTGTGGTGGTGCTTCCACCATTTAGATGTTCCCTTCATTGTGCCTACATAACCTCTGATAGTTTCTTCTTTATTGTGACAGTAATGTCTTCCATTGCAATTTAATTATAACTGCAAGATAACAAATCTGCCCACTGCCCTGTTCTCCTTCAGCTGTTATAACATTGGCTGTACCTCCACTCACTTTTTGGGCCTCAAGGTTGAAATGTGTTCCATTACTTTTACTCATATGTCTTTCATTATCAGACCCCTCTTTGATGCTGCTTGTCGTAAAATCCACACTTTAGTTTGGAGGCTGTACATCTTAATGATAATATACTGGGTTCCATTTAGATACTCGAAAGTCCTTTTACGCGAATACGAAAAGAGCGACATATTGCGTGAACCACGGAAACGCCGAATGTCCAAAACTGTGAAATTTGAAATGTCGAAGTGTCATGGTTGGCCCGTCTGTGGTATAGCTCCATAAGGTAAGTGTGCGATAGTTACGGACCTTACGGTTAGGGTGCAGGTTAAGGTAAGTGCATAGGTAGGTAATGTATGTAAGGTTTAGTGTAGGGTTAGAATTAGGGTTTTGTTAAATGTGTGTGTGTGGATTATTTATTTTGTTTTGGTATATCTCTGTAGCGTAAGTGTGCAATAGTTATGGACCTTAGGATTAGGGTGCGGGTTAAGGTAAGTGCATAGATAGTAATGTATGTAAGCTTTAGAGTAGGGTTAGAAGTAGGGTTTTGGTGCTTTACTTTAGGGTTAGAAGTAGGGTTCTGGTTAGTGTATGTATGTGATTTATTTATTTTGTTTGGGTAGGCAGTATGTAGTAGGAGGTGGAGTTGGCCGATTATGGGGATTCGACTTTTTGAATTTCGCGGTTTAGTGCATTTGGTATATTTGCAGTTCGCAATACGTGTCAGTGTTTTTGCATTTGCTTAAAAGGATTTTTGCTAATATAATATAGACCCTAATATACCTACCTCTAGAACTTGATTTTTTTGTTTGGCTTCCTCATCCTGTGCACTCTGTCACTTTGCAGGTCCCATGTCCACTCTTCTTCATCAAGTCTATGACTCAAGCCTTACAAATATTGTAATATCTCCGCCCTCCACCCCATCCACCACTCTTACAGTTCTAAAGCTATCCCTTCCAACTTTGTTCACTAGACCACTCATTATTGTGCAAACTGTTCCCAACCTATACTTAATTTCCAGCAACATTTGTTGACCAGCAATTTTCATGTCTTTCTAACTCCTGCACCAGTACCTCCAACTTTAGATTTGGCTCCAGTATCTTTATCTTGAATTACCTGTTTCCTGTTTTATATATACCACTTGCATATTCCATGAACTGGCAGCAATAGCACAGAATTTCTTTAAAATCACATTATATCTGTTGTCCTAATTGGTTATAGTTTCACTACCACTTCTTGTTCATGTTACTTTCAGCAAAATTAGGCTGTAACTTTATATTTATGTTTCATTAAGATCTCCGTGTGTAGTCAGACCCTTCCATGATTTTCAAGGCCCAGACTTGCCTATTCCTTCTACCACTTTCCTTCCATTCCTTAGCCCCAGCAATACCGTAGTTTATTTATTCAGTTTCTGCCATGCACCTGGACTCTCTTCTTAAGTGTTCATGCCTCCAGACTCCCTAAGGTTTACTCTGTGCATGTTTTGCTTATACCATCATCTGTTTCAATCTAGCATCGAATTATTTGTTTTTGTACCTCTTCTTTTACTTAATTGCTTCACAATGCTTAATTTGTTCACTTAGGTGTGAACTGTTCCACACCTCAGTTTTACTTTCTTCACCAGCTGTCACCCACCACCTGCCCTCTGTCTTCACTGAACCTTTCATCCCCATGTCTCACTTCTTTTTTACAATTCATTAAAACTCTCCATTGCTTGTTTACAACCACTTTTACACCTACTGCTTCATTTGAGCCGAAACTGCACAGCTTTACCGCACAGCTCCAAATATGCTGCTTGACATGAGCTTCTAGCTTAAGAAGGCCATCTTATTCAGTATCTCTATAGTAGCCCTTAACTATCACTGTGAATTTCTTCACGTATTAACAGCTTGGTTATGAATAGAGATCTGATCATATTCCTCTATTTCAAGCATTGTATTTATATTCCTGAGGAAAAGCAAAACATCAGTTACAAATTAATTCATTCAATTTACATAAAACCTTCAGCATACTTCTCCACAGGATATGTATTAATATATGTTTTCTATTATTGCTTAGGGAAATGTCAACAGAGGTGGCTTCACAAGGAACACTTATTGAGAACTGTATTAATTAAAAAAACAACACTGTACAAATATCTTTTTGACAGTTTTACAAGCACATCTTTGAAAATCTTTTTATCTATTGTCTTAGTATACATTTGACACCTAATCAAACACTATATAACTTTAGATAGTGAACTACTTTGCTAACAGCAAACAAAAATAAAACTATATATAAAACTATATACAGATCACAAGACCAAATGGGCTAAAATTACTTTGTTTTACACCATCACTGAAAAGTACAATATTTGATTTAGTAATTCACCACTGCACTTCAATAAAAGAAAAGGGTACATCCGCGGTGGTGCAGCGGTAGCATTGTTGCCTCACAGCAAGAGGTTCTCCCGTTTGATTCTCGGCTGGAGTGCAGGGAGTGCCTTCTGTGTGGAGTCTGCATGTCCTCTCCTTGGTTTGGTGGGCATTTGAAAGACATGCATAAATGGACATGCCTTCGATGAAGGCTGAATGTCGAGCTGGCACCTTGGCGTTTGTCAAAATCTACTGCCAATCATTAGCGGACCGGAGTTCCGCTGTGGCGACCCCTAACTGGGAAAAGCCGAAAGACAACAACAACTTCAATAAAAGAAAAGAAAAAATATGTTTTATTCTTTAACCTTGTCTCTGTCTTATTCCAGGGCACCCTTATAATGTACTTTTTCTTCTGATGTAATCTATCCATTTACTATACCACATCCTCTCTAAAAGGTGGCAAAACAGTTTTTCAGCTTCTGTTTATTGTTTTTTTTTTTCTGACTGACCCCAGCAAAATCAAGCTCCACTTTATTAGTCTTGATGATGGAAATGTAATGTTGAGCCTGATGATTATACCCATATGATGTGGGAATACAAGGAAATAAAACAGATGTGGGACTGGACATTAGACAAGACTACATGGGTATCACAATTATGTTTGCCACCTGACAGGGATGTATACTACTAGTTACTGCAGATTCCTCCTCATGAAGCCAAATTCAACAGGAAGATAACTACCTGGATTAGATTTGTTCTACTGATATTATTAGCCCCTACTTTTACATGTTGGAAGGAAGTAAAAACACATTGGCAGAATTATTTTTGTCATACCTGGCAAAGTACCAGTGCCTGGTCACATAAGAAAAATGGATATGAGGGTGTGATCAGAGCTCTTATTGATATTTTTGTGTCTATGTTCTAATGAAATATAAAGCATATCTAATTTTATACACACAGAAAAGTACTGAATTTATGTATCATGATACTGAAAATGTAACATTCAACATTAGGGGAAGAAATTAATTATACTGTTGCTAATGTTGAGATGCCTGTTTGTACTAAAATGGGAATAATGATACGATACGCGCTTGGTGTTTAACATGTAAAATGTTTTTAAAGGTGCAATAATCATTCTATTTAAAAAATGAAGCTCAGTGTAAGAGAACTTCTGCTGCCAAATAGTTAGATGCTATTCAGGCTCTATGGAAGTCATAGTTACCCCACAGAGCCACAGTATCATACTCTTAAAAATCTACACTTTGACCGGGCTTACAGCACTCATACACCTCTCTTCATCGTGAAGATTCTGTATCCCTACAGAACTGACTCTAAATACAGATAGGTGGCTTGGGGAAGCAGGACAGCTTGACCATGGATGGTTTAACCCCGGACAGTTTGACCCCCATGCAGTTGAATACACTTTTATATTAAAATTCACATTTATTGTCTATGAGAATACGTATTGGACTCTCTGACCCTGGACGTTTTAACCTCAGACTATTTGACCTCAACTAAATTTAATAAAAGCCTTTTAATACTTAATATTTTAATTAGGAATTTTAGATAACAGCACATTTTCAATAATGAACTGATTATGCTAATGAACAACTTGGGAATGTATAAGTGAATGTACTGTAAGAAATTTTAAGTGAGATACAATAAGGTGGTTAGTAACAATATACATCCCAAATCTGGCAACCAAAATCAAGAAAAAGCCAGTACAGGTAAAACAAGGTAGTGGGCTAGAATTATTTCATTAATAAGAAGTATGGCTGACCAAACAGAAGTACTCTTGTTAACCTGACACCCCTCTGCATCCTTTATTTGGTCCTTTTTCCAAGTAATTCAAGAGTTAACTTAAGAAAAGTGAACTGACTTTTTTTTGTTTATACTTAAAATTTGTATTTAAAACTGATTCATTATTTCTATACTTCAGTAATGAAAAATCTACTACTTATCAGCCCTTCAATGAATTAATCACCTTAACCTATACAATGATGATGCAGTGAAACTTTGTAACAGATATAATTTAAAAAGTTGATGTTTTCAAAACAATTTATGGGTTTTAAAAGATTCAGCACCATGAGGTCAATATCATTTAATGGGAAAAGTGTATAATTTATGCATTACACAATAGAGGTAAACCTCCAACAGTCAATGCAAAGCCATTAATATGTGCACCAGCAAATAGTATGGAATCAGGAAGACACAAACATCCTTGCATATGTTACAGCTAGTTTATGCAAAGCAAACACCTTCACTGTTCCCCTTGGATAGAATAGCATTAAAGGCTTTGTGAAACTCCTCTCTTCTCACCCATGGTGACTGTCCATCTCAGTAGGATAACCCTGAGGTGTGGTGAAGATGGCTAAGCAAGCAGGGATGATTAGACTTTAGCAGTGCATTTCTAAAGAGGTACACATGAGATAAAGAAGTACAGCACACACTTTATTTGGTAACTATTGCATTAACTGTAATTGTCTAATTAAACTCATTTAGGCCATTTTGACAGAGACTCATGGAAGAGGTAGGAAAATGTAAGTTGATTCAAGGTACCTCTGTGCTATGAAGTTCATTTAGCAATGCAATAGCTGTGGACAAAAAGCCTAATGGGTCAAGTTACAAACAGAAGGTAATCTGATGCTGGGTAATTTTAACAATTCTTAGAGAAAATTAGTAAAGTAGATATTTAAAGAGCAACATCTGAAAGGAATTTTAGATGCTACACACACACACACACACACACACACACACACACATATATATACATATATATATATATATATATATATATATATAAACATACAGCAATATATTTGTGGCTAGCACAGTGACAAAGATGGATAAAGCCCTAAGTATGGCCCAGGTGACCCTGGTTCAATTAGCAGCTCTGTTATGAGGCATTGGCAGGGAGGGCTGGGTGTGCCTGTCCTGGGTGGATGACATTCATCTAGGTGTTCTCTGTGGGGATGCATTGTCCATACACTGCAGTAGCCTTCAGATACACACAGTGAATGCAGGGGAGGCTGTACCAAAGGGTACGTCATAAATGAAAAAAATCCCCTAGTGAAAGCAGTCAACAGCATGCCCACACAGGGTGCTCTTAGATTCAGTGCTAACTTAAGTAGACCTGGTAATAGACAGGGATACTGGGGTAGCAAGAAATAATAAAGCAGAAGGCGTAAAAAACAATGAACGATACATTTAGATGTTTATGTAACTGCTCTGACATATTTAAGAGATGTGACTCACCTTTGTCAGCAAAAGCCACGTTGCATATCAATCAAAATCAATTTCTAATTTTTATAAATTTGTGTTTTTTTATTTATTTATTTTTTTAATTTCTTATTTCACGTGTATAGCCCACGTAAACAGGAATGATAGCTTTAAAATATAAATATGCTTGTAAAGTATCTTTGTAACACGAAAAACAGAATGCTGAGCATTTCATTATTTTTAAACACTAGCATAGCAATATACCCCCAGATGGTCAGTACAAAAGACTAAAACAATCATCTTGGCAGTATTCACATCTATACACTGTTTGCTATATAAACATTAATCAGTGACTGCAGATGATGTAATCTTACTAAAGATAAATATTTTCTGAGTGAATTCAATTGTACAAATGAATTTCATCTGTTTATGATCTTCAGCAGAGGCATTTGTTTGTTTACAGATTTCAAGTTCTAAATTCTGGAAGTATAACTTAAAAGACACAGCACCAATGTATTAAAATCTCTCCTGAAAAAGACACCCTTGGTCATGCAGGATTTGTTTCCCATTAAATGCTTACTTTGGTTTCATGCTTTACTCTTTTAAAGTAGCAACACAAAATATAGAAGTGCAGTAGATGACGAAAGCACCAGTACTGTTTAACTGGTCAACTTCTTCTTGTTCTTGTAACCTGACTACTAGTTAAGGTATTGTTTTACCTTTGAATACTTAATACTGTCCTTTCTGTCTTCTCAGCACACTGATTTGGACTGGGTCATTTGACTTCTATGGAACATTTAACATAGTCTGTTTACTTCAAGAATTGGATATAAAACTACTGATTAAACAACAAAAGGAGGTTTTATGGTAAAAAATATATGAGAACAAAATTGCATCTTGTCTTCTATTTGCAGAATCCTTTACTCCCAATTTCCTGTCATTTTTCTAAAATATTCTTTCATAGAGTGTTTTTTGTTGGGGGAGTCAGCATTGCTATCCGGTATTACAATAGTGTACTTTACCGATGCTCGTATGCCCTGCTTGGAATGGTGCATATACACAGCATAAATGTTCTAGGATGTGTTCCTTTACTTAGATAACTATCTACACTGTACTCATGTCCTGGAAAAGTGTACATTGATCACTGGCTATTTATATAAACAAGGGTATTCTAATTAGAGTAGGATAGAAAAGATTAATTGTGAAGAGTTAATAACATTGTTTTCAAGAAAGAAAGATGAAGCGAGAA
The DNA here is from genome assembly GCF_019279795.1 of Protopterus annectens. Lineage (NCBI taxonomy): Eukaryota > Metazoa > Chordata > Ceratodontiformes > Protopteridae > Protopterus > Protopterus annectens. The sequence goes on from NC_056737.1 coordinate 915,308,991, forward strand.
AAGATGATCATTGCATCACATCAACATTTAAAATGATGTTATAGTGAATATTCTGTAATTCATTATTTTTCAGTGGGTCACCAGGCACCCTTATTTGATATTTCCCAAAGTGCATATTTTATTTACTAAATGCACAATATGCTAGACAAATAAAGTGAACTTTGTTAGAAACAGGTACATCACACACATTAGAGGCCTCTGGGACTTTCTGTGTATATCCTGAAATCAAAACTTGACACAGTGCTATAATAATGTCTGTCAGTTCAATGCAGAGGAGTAAGGATATGATCTACTAATGAGCTTCACCCTGTAGTCCAGTGTTTGATTTCTTCATTCTCCATTTACATTTTGCAGGAATATAAGCAAATCACTTAACCAGACAATGATCATAGTTTAACTCTCAAAATAGATTCATGTCTATTGGGTTTATATACTTACAGATGAATTAAATAACAATAAAATAATACCGTCAGTAAATCTATTAACATAAAGGCAGCTAAACAGCAGGAAAAGTTAGTTATATTATAAGTAACTTAAAACAGCTATTTAAATGCAGTTCATTAGAAACAACTTAGTAGTCATGATATAATCCAAACCAGAAAGAGGCAACTTAGTAGTCAAGATATAATCCAAACCAGAAAGAGGCATGTAAATATTTAAATATAATACTTTGTTTTTCCAAAGTATAAATAATGAATAATATTAAACCTGTTTCTGTGAGGAAAACTGTGGTATACAATTGACTGTTTACAGTTCAATGGTATATTAAATGGGATGGCACTGGGTATATTAAGGATGATATATGTACAAGTTTATAGAGTTATCCATTTAGTACATAAAGAAGGCAAACCCTTTGGAGGGACAATACATATTTTGGAGAAGTGAATGATGACAACAGTAAATTATCTCTGTGAACTGTGAGGATTTATAGAAACATTTTACAGGATAATAAAGGGCAGTAAATGATAAAGGAGGCAACCAGAGTTGGGGATATCTTTGATGTGATAACAGTGGGATTCCTCAAGGCTCCATTAATGACATCATTGTTGACTTACAAAACCATAAAATAATTATGTACTCTGATATTATATTATTTAAAGATCACAAATCCCACCAAATACTCCACAAGCAACACAGTCCCATTTATCTGAACTTTGCAAATGGCCTCAACATAATAAACTCCAAATTAATAGTACTAGGACAATCGTCATGCTCTTCTCCGCCACAAAGATGCTTGCAACTCTTCCTCCCATAATGCTAACAAACCTGCAAAAAAAATACCATTCCTAATGTCAAGCAACAAAAATATATTGAAATAACATTTGGCCTCTCCCTCAGTCTCAATATTCACGCAAACAACATAACCATCAAAGTCATAACAGAGCTAAAATTATGCAATTATATTGCATACCTTCTTAAACCTACTTCATGTTTAGCTTTAGCTAAAAATGCCCTGAATCCCAAGGATGGATATGTCATGGCAATTATAGTTCTTCACTCAGCACATAACACATACAAAATACAAATAACCAAAAACAAAATCTTTTGATTTGCTCTCCTTGCAGAAATAAACTGCCATCATTATATCTTATATGAAAAGTCCCACTGACCCACTGACTCCCTTTTGCAAGAGTATATGGCCATTTAAAATTCTAAAACTAGGCGACTGTCCACCCTTCAAAAAAGTAGTCTAAATCAGACAACCAAACTATTCCCTTAGGACCAGCCAAGATAGTTCTCACACTTTGATCAGACCAGAATTTAAACTTTCCATATGAGGACATCCCTGTCAAGAATAGGATCAATTTTATGGAATCAACTGCCCACAGACTTAAGAAATGGAGACAGTGGAAATATTCAACAAACAGTACCTGAAGAAAAGAAGCTAAATGTACCTGCTTTAGAGAAACTGACAAATTGCTTGTGCAGCTAATAACAACATGTACTCCTTCATATTGCAAAATATATTAAAGTATATTCTGTGTATAGAAATTCTAAAATGTAAATGGTTTAATCTTAATATCTTTGAGCAGTGTGAACATTTTTCCTGTTAATTTCAATACTTTCATACCACATTTCTAATGTAATTACTTCTTGTGCTGGATTTCTATATATATAGCTTTTAAACATTATTCATTGTACTTGATTTAAGTGTTTTCATTATATTACTGTATCCAAGTCATGAATTAAAAGGGTCAATTTACAAACTCAACTTCCTAGTTATTAAATTGTAAAATAAATAAATAAATGTGGTAATCTTGGCTGCATCAAATATGATATTAGACATCCTTACTTAGAAATACACTTGTAATGATGAGAGTTAATTGTTAAGAATAAACAAGCCATGATATAGGCAATGGGTTGAGGGTGGACTTCTAGAACGCAAAGGTAACAGGGTAAAAAAATATATGACTATTTTTGTCTACTTCATATGGTCGACAGTTCATATGGTTGAAAATCATATGGTCGACAGTTCATATGGTCGAAACTCATTTGGTCGATGGCTCATTTGGTCGACAACCAGTATTCAAGGCACTTAACAGGGATTTGCCCTCCTCCCCAAAGTTGTGCAACCCTGGAGTTGATATATATAGTTAGGGGGGGTGGGAGGTGAAACCCCCCACTAATATTCATTTAATATTCATTTAAAACATGAAAATACAACAAAAACTAAACATTTTAAATGAATATAGGTGGGGGGCTTCACCCCCCCACACTCCCCAATGGGGGGCTGTGCCCCCCACACCCCCCAACTATGCATATCAACTCCAGGGTCACACAACTTTGGGGAGGGGGGCAAATCCCTGTTAAGTGCCTTGAATACTGGTTGTCGACCAAATGAGCCATCAACCAAATGAGTTTCGACCATATGAACTGTCGACCATATGAATGTCAACCATATGAACTGTCGACCATATGAAGTAGACCCAACTATTTACAGCTTGAGTAAGGAAAACCTTGTGTAATACTGACTGGAAAGATAATATTTATGGATAAATACAGATGAAACATGGAGTATAATTAGAAAATGATAAGTAATTAGAGAGAAAAAAAAAGTGCATGGTTAATGATGTAATTAAAGGTATCTGAATATTACCAAAACATGTAAAGAGTTTGATCAGCAGAAAGAAGACCTGCTGTAAAAAATTACAAAAATACAATCCCTGGATGTAGTAAAATGAGATTTAACACATTATCAAGATAAAAAAAAACTGAAATGAAAGGATCAGGGAATACTCATGAAAATAAAACTATAACGGGCAAAATGGCAGGAGAAGAACCTTCGACTGCTGTATTAATATCAGTAAGGGGAAGTACAAAAGAGGGTTTCAAATGCTATATGTGGATGACAGTAAGGTAAAGGAGCCAAAAGAGATTAAAGGAATAGTACAGAGGGAAAAACACTGTGCAACTCTTTACTGAACTCCAGTCAGTATGAATACCACTTCGGCCCTCCATCCTGAAAAGAGCCTATTGACCTAATGAGACTAACCTGGTCAATGATGTGTAACTAAAACAAACAAACAAACAAATAAACAAATAAATAAATAAATAAATAAATAAATAAATAAATAAAATATCTTAGGAAATCTATTAATAAGGAATGCCTGCTAGAGGTAAATAAAAGGATAGATATTACTTAAATACCAGATTTGTGGTTTACAAGACTGGCATACTAGTTGCATTGATGACAATGTTCAGTTAAGTCTGAGCGAAGGC